>NC_136489.1:105476352-105516352 GCF_053919585.1 Euprymna scolopes | reverse complement strand
TCAATTAAAGGAGCAAGGACCAAGGTTTCATTAAAAAAAAAATAACAAACAACGTGTTTAAAAAAAAACAACGTGTTTAAAAAAAAAAGGTTTTAAACTTGGGACTTTACAGGTAAATTTCTAAAAAACACTACTTTTTTGTTTTAAATTTGAATATATTATTTATTGATCTTTTATCTTCAATTTGTGATATATAAAACTTTGGTGAGTAAATTAATTATTTACTTTTTAATACACAATGGGGGGGGGGCTTGAATAAAAAAAAGGTTTGTCTAAAATATTATATTCGGTTTATTGGAAAGAGCATAAAATTTCACATTGACCATGAAAATATCGTAAAAATTGAAGCAATAGAAAAAATTTTATAGATTTTTAAAGTTTAAAAATTGAAAATACTGAGCTCGTAAAATTCAATTAATTTCATTACTGTTTTTTTAAAAAATAAAAAAAATAATATTTCTATTACTTTTTATACAACTTTAATAGTTTATTTTGGAAGTATAATCCATAAAGAAAATAAACAAGCCACTTTTAGAAGAGAAATTACCAGTTTTTTATATTTTATTCGCAGTTTCGTGTTAGGGGTGTCAAAAGTTCATACAAAAATTCTGATACAGCTAGTCATTTAAGCCTCCTTACTCCTTAAGCGATAAGCGGACATTTGTTTATCATTTTTTTTTTTTATTCAGTGTGTAAAATCCACTTTGAACAACATATTTGGAAATTAGAAAAATAAACTTAAAAAAAAAAAAAAATTCGGTTGGTAGATAATTAAATTCTACTGTGTTTGGTATAAGTTTTTTTTTTTGCTGTTGTTTCTTGCTTTTTAGAATTTTTGACTAAGGGGGGTTGCTTAGATCGTATTTTAAACTAAACTACGGAGGTTGGAATGCCCCCCCCCCCTAAAATGTACTTGGAAAAATCGATTTTATAGCGAGATTTAAGAATGGTTAGCCGAAAAAAAAGGTGGAAAACAAAACAAATAATCAATAAATAATTGTTACCAAAGGCAATAAATGCTACTTTTTTTACTTACATGAATGAGTTTATTTTATGTTTTAAAGTATTTTCAAGCGCTTTTCTTTATTTTTTAATCTGAAATTGCGGGTGTGTGGGTGCAAAATATCTCCAGATTTTCTAAAATTCCTCGCTAGATTGCAACGAAATCTCCGGATCTAGCGGGAAAACCTCTAAATTGGAAACACTGGTCACATGACGCAAGCGGTGATAAATAATTGTCCATAAATAAAAAAAATGGCCTATCGGTACAAAAAAAAACACCTATTTATTATAGAAAAATTAAGTATAATGTTATAATTAAAAAGAGATATATAGAAACGCACATACCAAAATGTCGAAGCAATCATTTATTTAGTTATTTAGACTATTAATTACGAACGAACCAATGTTATATTATAAACCCTTTTTAAGAATTCAAAACGCAACAACCATTGGTTTTAAGCAACAGTCCGTTTTTTATTTCTCCTGTTGTTCTTGCTTATGATAGATAGATAGAGAGAGAGAGAGAGAGAGAGAGAGAGAGAGAGAGAGAGAGAGAGAAAGAGAGAGACTGGGGAAGCGACAGAGAGAATTATCGTGGCGTCCACTCGGTTGACAATCAAATCTCCAACTCAATCTTTTTCCTTCTGTCACTTTTCCTATCAATCTTTTCAAAACATCCACGTAATCAGATTACTCTCTGTTACATTTTTCATAACAATAACAAGGTTTGTTTATATTTATGAGAAATATTGAAATAATTCCCGTTTAGCTTGTCAATTTCTGACATTTCATCCGCAGACGCGTGCCACATTTTAATTCATGAACATATACACCTATACACATATATATACTAGCATGTCAACCCGGTTTAGACCGGGTCATTCGTGTAACACCAAGAGTTATATATATATATATATATATATATATATATATATATATATATATATATATATATATGGGCGACTTTCTATGTTTATATGTGTGTGTGTGTGTGTGTGTGTGTGTGTGTGTGTGTGTGTGTGTGTGTGTGTGTGGTCATAGTTATAGTTATATTTATATTTTATAATAATTGAAATTTTTATATATTAAACTTAATATTTGTAGACCCAAAACAAATACTTGAATTCATTCAAAAAAGTATCGCTAACAAAAACAGATAAAAACATCTACGTAATTTAGTAGTCCGGCGAGGTTAGCCGCCTGGTAGAGGTTTAGGCTTCTTATCACGAGGTGCTGATTTCGAATCTAGCTGGATTCAGCCACTCTGATGAGTTGTAGACGACGAAACACGTCTCAGTGGATAATTATATTTTTAAAAATAACATATATGCCGCCCCCCATTAAAGGGGGTACCAGATTGGTCAATGGGAAAATTATTCCCAACAAGCATTTAGGTAAAAATGCACTTTCGTATAAATACTTGAATTCATTCAAGAAAGTATCGTCGCTAACAAAAACAAATAAAGACATATATATATATATATATATATATATATATATTATAAAAATTACAATAAGTTTACCAAGGTAATCAAAATGGTAAACTTAAAATATATTATAAATATTAAAGAGTTAATATTTACAAGTAAAATAAACTCAGCCAGATGTAAAAGCTCAATAAAACCGAAAAGGAAATAGAGCTTATAATATGAACAAATGATTAATAAAACATGTTAAAAGACATCTTGAAAAAGAGTTAAAAACATATTTAATTTAAAAAAAGGAAGCACAAGATAAGTGGATAGTCCTTAATCCGCGGAGTTTCGAAGAAATACTCTCCTTCTCATCAAAGGGCAGGAATTAGCAAAATGCAGGATCGGATTTTGCATAATAAAGTATTTAATGAAACTACAAGTAAGTCACAGATCTTACTTGGTTAAAAAAAAAGGGTGAGGTAAGGGGAACAGGAGGCAAAAGAAAAATGATAAAAAGATTTCACATGAATGGATAGTCCGGTGAAGGGTAAAAATCCAAAAATGGTAAAATCCAAAACGGTCGAATTTAAAATTTCAATCCAATGGGTAAATTCCAAATGGTCCAAAATAATCCAAAAGGCAGAGTTCCTTGGAAAAAAGCACAAATGGAATGAATTCCAAATAATTAAAAGAAAAGCACTGGAGATAAAATTTAAAACACGTCTGTCAAGGTTGGATGAATCAAATATATATATATATATATATATATATATATATATATATATATATATATATATATATATATATATAGTTTGTTTATTAGACAAATATAGTCCGTTTATTATACAAATATTATTTGTTACATATATGCATACATATTTCAATGGAGTCCCAATTCAGGGACAACACTTTATCAGACCAAAAAATCAATTCTTATTTAGACTGATGTAGTGTTGTCCATGAATTAAACATGTAACCAATCTTGTTTGTATAAACAGAACATATATATATATATATATATATATATATATATATATATATATATATATATATATATATATATATACTAGCATGGGTACCCGGCATTGCCCGGGTTGACATGAAGTTCCGTTTGAACACACCTAATCATTTTCATCATGTGTAACATCGATACTTCCACAACAATTTCAAAAAAAAAAAAAGATTGGATAAAAACATGTAAAACAGAAACAAAAATAAGAATTACGTGATATCCTCTCCACTAGATATTTCGACAGAAGATACAAAGCGAAAAAAACATTCTCAGGATATTGAGCGCTTTTTGTTGTCCGTGCGTTGAACCCCCCCCCCCCAATATAAATAAATGAAAATAATCAAAATAACTTTTCTTTCAATAAAAATAGCAGCGAGTACCCGAACGAGCGCAAAAGAAAAAAGAAAGCCAAGTAGGAAGGCTCGAACATAAAAGGCGAATGAAGGGAAAATGTCATTTGGAATCTATTTCGCCCACTATTATAGGATGACTTTGGACTTTATGAACCTGAAAAATAAACTATATAAACATTAACGCGTGTGTAATATGCGTTTGTTTTGTTATGTTTTTTTGTTTTTTTAACGGCACGTTTTTCACTGGCTTTTTTTTTTTTCGTTAATTAAGGAAATGTTCGATTTGCTTTTTTTAGGGTGAGGGGGCTTTTTTTTTAGTTGGTGGGCTTTTTTGTTTCTAAAAGTGTGGCTTAAGTTTGAATTCGAAGCGGTCAAAGTTTGTGAATAGCCGTTTCAAGAATAATAAAAACAAACAAATGAAATCGTTTCAGTTTATTCGTAAGTGATGTTTTTTTTAATATTTAAAAATAAAAACAAAAAAAAAAACATTTTTACTGTCTTCACAGAATTATTTTTTCAAGATAGAAACTTATTGAGATTACCAAATTATTTTATTTGGTGAGAAAGTTTTTTTATGTTTAGAAGTTTACAGGGGTAGATAACTCTACGTCTGTAAAAAAAGGCGATATCGGAAATAATTTCAAGTAAATTCAATTAAATATATTATCAATTAAATTGTTATTTAACGTTTATTAAATAACAATTTTAATAGAACATTTAAAACAATTCTCTCGCTAGAAACATTAGCTAACAAACCGTTATTTAGTAAAATCGAATTTCCTTAATGTTATATGCAAATGAGGTCGCCTCTTAATTCTATATTTTGCAAGAATCATACGATATATAAAAATAAATGAAAGAGTAAAGTAACGGACCTTTTGTATATATTAATCAAATTGTGAACAAACAAACAGACAGATAGGAATACGAATTTATATATATATATATATATATATATATATGTATAGAGAGAGAGGGAGGGGGGGAGAGGAAATAGTGTGTGTGAGAGAGGGAGAGAATGATGACCTGTGACCCTATATAAAACAAAAGATTTCCCTCTCCTTGATGCGGGGCCGGTCGTTCGGGGACAATTGACCCAACAACTAACAAGGTAGACACAGGCAAAAAGGCAAAGAAGAAGAATGACAGACACAGGTTGTTTGGTTAAAGACGAGGGTTCTCCTTTTATTTGCAAAGGAAGCGAAAAATCGTATGATCTGGATGCTGATCGCACGCCATTAGAGGCTAAAGTCTGGAACAGGTACTCTAGACGTAGCGTGGTTCACGTTCAGTTGTACTCGCTGGGTCTGGAACGATCAGTTGGACGTCAGGGTGATCAGAAACGGACGGAGGACACTGAGAACTCAGGGGGGGGGGTCAGTGTTAAGGAACAGATGACACTGAGAACGAAGGATCAGTGTTTAGGAACGGACGATCGGTAGGGAGCCAGGCGCGAGTAAGGCTGCAGACCGGAGGAACGAGGTGCGAGTGGGGTTGCAGGAAAACTGCAGGAGGAAGCTACCGGAGTGAGCTGAAAGGCTGCAGGAGTGAAGTTCGCTGCTGGTGGATCTCAGGAAGAAAGCAGTAGTGAATCCCATTTGTGAAAAAACTTATTAGCCCTGTTTGAACTGCTGCTGCGACGGCTGCTGTCGCTGCTGCTGCTGCAATCCTTCAGCGGGTGGGTTCGCTCGACGTGTTTATTTATTTGCTTCCCCACTGAGCAAATTAGGCACAAGGCCGTTTTTTATTGTGGAGAGAGAGGGAGGGGGAGGGAAAGGGAGGACCAGCTCCCGAGAGGTGGGAAATGGGAGCTGGATAAGCATTGTTGGTATGAAGGGTTGCCCCTACAGTGACCAAGGTCAGATATGTGGGGTTACCCCCACATATGGTCTTTGCTAGTCATAGCTTGCAGCATCTGTCGGAACATATACTACACTTTGATCTTTCCCTCGTGCCGCTGAAGCGGGGGGGGGCTGCATCATGTTAGTGATGTCGCTCCTAATGAAACAAACAAAAGACTTATTAATTCTAGAACGAAATTTATGCAATCAAAACTAGATTGTGAGCTTGTTGATTCCATTTAAATTTATTTCGTCTAAAGGGTAAAAAGTCAATCGCCTGTTTCATTGGTGTTTTGTAGATATATTTAAATTCCGACGTTGATGATGAAAAGAGAAAGGGTAGATGAATGAATTTACCAAGCCCGGATATGTTCGTGTGTTTCACTCGTGTTAGCAGATCGCGTCCTTTGGTTAGGGAAACCGCGGGGGCGAAGAAAGAGAAAAAAAATGGAAGCGGTGATTTGAAACCGTCACAACTCCTCTCTGGTTTGATGAATGACGTCTTTATTTTGTGACATCACACACTATACACGGGTATCCATCATCTTTCTCTTATAATGAATGACAGTAATGAAGTCGTTCACTTTGCTTGGAAAAAGGTCAAATAAAAAACACGCAAACGAACATATTTTGACAGGTTGTTCGTACCCAGCGTCTTTCATTTTTTTTAGTTGTAGTTTTTTAAGTGGGATTTTCCAAGTTATATTTAAATGTTTACGAATTCCTATCAATTTTCTTAAATAAGAGACATTGCGAGTCTATCTCCTTTGCGCTATCGTTACTTCTATAGTAGGTGCTCGACTGAGCTCCCATCTATGGTTCCTTCATGTACAACGTTCGCAACAAATACCCATTTAACTATAACAATCGTCAACGACTTCCTCACTTTCTATCTGTGCCTAAAATTAAACGAAAATTCTATAAAGCTGTCCGTCTGTGAAACACAATACTGTGTAACTGCTTCCCTGCTGACTATAGTATGGTCATCTTCAAATCTAGTGTAAATAAGTTTCTGCTGAGCCTTCCTCTCAAATGATCGAGCCTACCTTATTTCCACCATTACTGATCATGTTGTCACATTATCTACCTAACACTTAAATCTTATCCTTGAGTGGCCTCCGGGTCTTGATAAGGTTTCAAAAAGAAGTAATTATTAGTTCTGTTAACTATTAAGCAAAGAGTCATGTGGCTAATTTATTTACAAATGAGTCAAAATGCATTCCAATTGATCATAGTAGCTTTCAATTTATTCTTGCATTTTATTGGGAAAAAAAGGCATCTGTATGTATATCCAATAAATACCCGAATTCTATCCGAATAAACTTAAATACATATTTGTGTATTTGATTAATAGTTAAAACAAAAAAAAAGTAGCTGAGCAGCGGCTTGGTTCCAATCAGTTTTGGCAAATAGCAAACAGAATCCTAAACAGAAGTGTGTGGTCTATCCCAACTATCATCAATGAACCTGAAGTAATCACGTCAGCATTAGACAAAGCCAAACTCTTTGCCAAGATCTTTGCAGCTAATTCTAACCTTTACAACCAAGGCCGCCAACCCCAAGTATTTCCTCATGTATCTGAAAATACGCTATGCGACATACAAATATCTGTACATGATGTTGCCAAGCTAATCAAAAGCCTTGATTGCAGTAAAGCAATTGGCCCTGACGGCATTCCAATTATAGTGCTCAAAAAGCTTCAACCTGAACTAATGCCCATAATTACAAACTTATTTAAGTGTTGCTTAAGGAGAAATGCTTCCCAACACCTTGGAAAATCTCATCAATATGCCCTGTATTTAAGAATGCAGGTGATTACTCATCTCCGTTCCAGTACAGACCCATAAGTCTCCTGTGCATCATGAGTAAGCTGTTGGAATCTGTGTTAAATAGGGAAGTAGTCAAATATCTCAGCAAAAATAACCGTCTTAACGACGTGCAATATGGTTTCCGTTCTGCTAGATCTACACCAGACGTGCTTACAGTTATATCTCAAAAGATTAGCGAATCTCTTGATGGAGGCTTCCTCTCTGAGGCAATTGCTCTTGACATATCAAAGGCCTTTTATAAGGTATGGCATATAGGTCTACTTCACAAGATCTGCAACTATGGTATAGCTGGAAATGTCTTCTCAATTATGAAATCATTTCTCTCTGATAAGTTCATAAGAGTAGTGGTTGACGGGCAGAAATCAGAAGCTCACAGTATTAATGCTGGAGTCCCTCAGGGGTTCATCCTGGGCTCAACTCTCTTCCTGATCTACATTAATGATCTTTCAAATCACATCCTTATATCATTCGTAAACATTTATGCTGACAACACTATCATCTATAGTAGCACATCAAAGATCGTAAATGATCAAGTTCTCTCTGATTCTCTCTCGCCTGATCTTGAGCACGTGGTACAATGGGAAAAGAGGTGACTGGTTACTTTTAATGCATCTAAAATCAAGCTTTTATCTCTACATCATCAACGCTCTGATGCCAATCTGGCATCAATTGAAAAGAACGGCTCTCGTCTTTGGGAGGCTTCATGTTTTGACAAGCTTCCGGGCTTCACCTTTACTCCTGACCTGAAATCAAATCTGTGCCTAAACTTAAATGTAGATTCCATGAACAAAGCTTCTTTCTTAGAACTGCACGCCTGTGGAACTCTCTTCTATTTGCCTGCTTTCCAGCTAACTACAATCACATTGTCTTCAAGTCCAATGTAAACAAGTTCTTGATGAACCGTCCCCCTAAGTAATCCAATTGACAAAATTCCTACTACTTACATTTACTCTGCTATAATCACATTGACTAATGTATACTCACTAACCATTATCCTCGAGTGGCCTCCGGGCCTTGATAAGTGGTGATTCCTGTGTAAAAAAAAAAAGAAATTATCGTGCCCCAAACTGGTAGGGAACTAAGAACCTTTAGTCTTGCAGTGTAACGTGCACTCAACTGAGCTATTTGGTTGCTGATAAAAGAAGTAGCCAACGAATGTTTATATAGCTTAGGCTTTTGTGCTGACAAATCTCTTCTGCCCTCTCTCTCTCTCTCTTTTAAAATGAAAGATTATTCAGACTAAGCAGAAATGATGGTCGGTTTATTGTTGGTGTCTATGTTCAGACATCTATATACAAATGCATATTATAATTATTAAAAGGACGTGGGAATCTTACGATAAAATTCAGATACTTCATGGAATTTATATTACACATCCTTGAACAGGTATTTTTCTAGTTAACCACAAAAAAGACTTGAAAGGCTATTAATGTTATGTCTAAATGTTTAAGAGTTACATAAATCCGCCTGCATGACTAAGAGCAAGAAGTAAGGGTTTTGCAATCTCCAATGATCAGGCATTGATCTTATGTGATAACATATCAAGAAGTAACGCTCGGATGCGCAGAGAATTGATAGTGTTATTTCAAAGTTTTCCTTCTAATAAACTAGACTTGAAAGTCTTATCTTCTTTGCTATTTCACCCATAGCTGGAGGTGAGATGAATTCATAGCAAGGACAGATGAATCTATAGCTAGTAGAAAAATGAATTCATAGATAGGGAGAAAGATGAATTCATAGCTGGAGATGAGATGAATCCATAACTTAGGAGAAAAATGAATCCATAGCTAAGTAGAAAGATTAATTCATAGCTAAGGAGAAAGATGGATTCATAGCTGGAAATGAGATGAATCCATAGCTAAGGAGGAAGATTAATTCATAGGAGAAAGATGAATTCATAGCTGGAGATGAGATAAATCCATAGCTTAGGAGAAAGATGAATCCATAGCTAAGGAGAAAGATGAACCCATAGCTAATGAGAGAGATGGATCCATAGCTTAGGAGAAAGATTAATTCATAGCTGGAGGTGAGATGGATCCATAGCTAATGAGAGAGATGAATCTCTAGTCATGAGAGACATTAATTTATAGGTTTTTTAACGAGTATTTGTGAAATTTTATTTACAGTCTCTACTACTTTCCTACTTACGCACCTAGTATCCTTAAGCAGTCTCTCATCTAAATACAGATCAGTCTAAATGTTGCTTAAGACGAGTCATAACTTAAAAAAACTGTTATATGCTGAGGAACGACCAGAAAGGAAAATGTTTCCTGTTGTTGTAACAGTACAAGTGAGAAATGTAAGACTAAAATCTTTCTTTTTTTTTTTTTTCAAAACTAGACTTGAGGAAGACATCTCTAGTGCCTGTAAGGCATACATAGGTTCATCCTTTGTGCGGGCGCAATTTCGAGTAAATCTTAACGGCAATTCGGTGCCACAGTTCATGAAATGTCATCTCTGGCCAGTGTTAAATAAAGAATTGAATTCTGATTTATTGTATTTTTGTGTTATCATCTAAGTCAAAGAAAACAGATGGTGATCGACAAAAGATTATAGACGTACATATGTTGCAACTATTTTAGATGACGAAATAAGATGGATGCGATGTAACAGATCTTAATTTGGTCCGATAACGAGCTTGCTTTTCATAAGGGACATCTTAAAGTTACTACAAATGAAAGGGTGAAAGATGCACCGGAAAAAAAATGCATAAAGACATTCCTAAATATAACTCTTATCTTAATAAGAACAGCTACATTTAGAATGGACAGAAGAAAATAAAGGACATGATAGAGATAATAAAGAAGAAAAATTACTGTAATGCTTGCACATAAAAAAAAAAATTAGGGTATTGCATAAAAATAATATTTAATTAACAACAAAAAAATTTGATACATAAAAAGAAAAAAACAGAAAGAAGTTGTAACTAAAATTTATCTAAAAAACAAAAACAAAAACATATATTCTGTTTTGTATTTTATTTAGAACTCCGGGTTGGGCAACACTAGACAAATTCTAATCCTAACTCTAACCCTAACCCTTACTCGCAACACCAGGCAAATTCTCACACCTGTCCTCCATGCAGTCTAAAGTCTAAAGTCTAAAGGGTTGACATCCGTCATGTTGCATGAAGTCATTATATATTTTATGCATTCGAGCCAGTCTACTGCACTTCCAAGTGCACTGCGGTATCCAGACATTTGATGGAGTTTATGTAAAAAGTGGTACGCTGTGTATCGCAAAACCACCCTTAAAACACTGAATGCATAAGGCATCCCTAAATTCATCAATACCAAATTGTTGATATATATATATATATATATATATATATATATATAGATAATCATCATCATCATCATCATCAGTTTCACATACATGTTACGTGCTGAATTGTGTTGGACGGCTTTTATAACACTACTTCAAATCTAATCTATTCCTGGCAAAGTCTGTACTTATCCATTTTTTTCTTTGAAGTCGAACCCTATCACTTTCTCCAATGTGTTCTTTGACCTACCCCTGCCAACAGACTTTGTTACCTCAAGGGGTCGATGTCTACTAACTTAGCAACTCTCATTCATCATTTTAATATGACCATACAAACATTCTCTTATTCTACACATATATTCCTGTTCTGTCCATACTGAAGTCTGCTTCTGAGGTCATCCGTGTGTCTTAAAGACTCACATTGTGCATCCACTATATCATTCTCATGCAGCGTTTCACTTTCATACATCATCACACTTTGTACCCATTGCTGAATGGACTTTTCCACTAGTCGACAGTGGTAATGCTCTGCTGGTTAGTAATGACTTCTTTCAGTTGTTTTACAAAACAAGATATAAAAAGACTCAACAACGAGAAGTAAACATTAAAAATAAGCAAGGAATTAAAAGGCAATGAACGAAACGAAATCATTTTTTAATTAAGGGCACATTTTGGAAAAGAAAAACGTACACTCAAAATAGAGGAAAAAAAAGAAAGAAAAGAAAATCACACACCCACACACACACACACACACACACACACACACACACACACACACACACACACACACACACACACACGTTTACATTGAGAGGAAAATTTGTTGTGCGTTGAAAAACAATACAACAACATTTAAACTTTGAAAATGGCAGAAAATGGAAAATATGGTTAATGGGAGCCGTTTGGTAGTTCTCTTACCATTCCTTCTTTACAAAAGACAGTTGAATATTTTATAAAATTACATAGTCGGCTGTTTGTCAACTATCATCTGTTCCAGCAACGAGGATTTCCTACTAGCTGGTAGTCTGTCCCCAGCAGTCAAGCTAACAAATGAAGGTCTGATTTGGTGTACGCATCCAGAAATTTCTTCCTCTTCCTCTTATTGAAAAGAGGTAGGGTTGAGTGCCAATCACCTGAGGCATCTCTTCTGATAAATGCCGGCAGATCCATTCATGGTTATTTTTATGCCCAGTCAGAGTGTACTCTCATAGGGATTGGCTTTTCCTATTTACAAAACATGTTCCACATCTTGTTGAAGTAGGAAGCAACTAAATATCAAGGGTAAGTTTACACTTTTCTCGTGCATTGAAGACATTGTATAGCTGCTACATATGATGATATACGTTATTAGGTTAATACCAATTCAAAAATTATCAGAAGACAAAGTATAATCTTTAACAGATTTATTCAACAACTGGTAATGTAGAAGCCTCTGGATGCAAGATGATTAAAGCCTGTGATATGAAGCATCTTTGTTTACGTCCCCAAACTGTCATAGTTGATCTTCTTTTCCCTCAGGCACAATAACTTTCCTTTTAGTTCAAGGAAAATAACTATAATTTTGGGGTGGTACCTTACAATAACTCACCTACAAACACACACATGTGAAAAAGAGAGAACTTGAATGCCAACTAAAGAGAATTTGAATTCCTATGAGACACAACCTTTGAGTGTCTTCAGACTCTATGTACAGAGTTTGTCAGGATATATTATTCAACCTGCCAGTAAACCCTGATCAATATTCAAAATAAGATAATAAGGTCATGTCTATATGGTTATAGACTGGCTCATAAGAGGCATAGTTTATTTTCTACTAGAAACAGAGGCAAAAAAAGAACACAGAGGCAAAAAAAAAAAAGAACACAGAGGCAAAAAAAAAAAAAAAAAAAAAAAGAAACAGCAAAGCAAAAGGAAGAATGACCAAAAGGCTGGAGTCAGACAAAATTGGAGTTCTGTTGCAGAGGGTTTAGCAATCAGTTATAAAAACCAGTTGATCGTACAACTAAAATATTAAGACACAGCGGAAAAAAAAAAAAACAGAAACGGCAAAGCAAAAGAAAGAATGGCCAAAAGGCTGGAGTCAGTTTAAAGACAACGAATCGCCTTTTATTTACAAAAAGGAAGTAAGTAAAAATGGTAACCAGATGAGGGCTGCAAGTGAAGCTGGAAGGTTGTAGGAAGCTACGGCAGGTGCTGGAAGATTGCAGGAGGATGCCGCAGGTGCTGGAAGAGTGCAGAATGGAGCTGGAAGGCTGCAAATCGCTGGTTGAAGAGGGGATATTTCAGGAAGCAGACATAACCATAAGGAAGCAGACATAACCATAAGTACCATAAATAATGACACTAAGGAAGCAGACATAACCAAAGTACCATAAATAACGACACTAAGGAAGTAGACATAACCATAAGGAAGCAGACATAACCATAAGTACCATAAATAACAACACTAAGGAAGCAGACATAACCATAAGTACCATAAATAACGACACTAAGGAAGCAGACATAACCAAAGTACCATAAATAACAACACTAAGGAAGCAGACATAACCATAAGTACCATAAATAATAACACTAAGGAAGCAGACATAACAAATCGCTGGTTGAAGAGGGAATATTTCAGGAAGCAGACATGATCATAAGGAAGCAGACATAACCATAAGTACCATAAATAACAACACTAAGGAAGCAGATATAACCATAGGTACAATAAGTAACAACACTAAGTTGGATACTCTAGTCCTACAATATGTCAAAGCTCAAAAGAAAAATAAATTATAAAATAGTTAAATGATCTACTGGGTAGAAGAAACTGCTTATTTTTACTGCTTGCTTTTTTTTTACGTATGGACGATGCTTAAATGAACACTCGAATATCTATGCATCTCATGAAGTGTAATATTTTAACTTAATGTTGGGTACATAATTGTTTGTACACCCATGTTGTGGATTGAAATTCTTAATTGTCTGTGGATACAATATCAATTAGATGCTGGTGTTGATTTATGAAAAGGTTAATTCATAAAGAGAAGCAGACACATAAAACATCAGAGTAATGGATTACTTATATGCATGAGAGAGATAACAGAAAGACAAACATATAGTTAGATCGATAGCCCCTTCTTGCTCTATCTAGTTAGATTGTGAGCACTTAACTTCCATTGGGGACAGCACTTCGGACACGTCTTTTCTGCTTGAAATCTTACCAGCTAAAAGGCAGAAAATTTTTGTCCAGAAATCACGTGGTTTTGCAACTTCCATGTGTGGTCACACCTGACGCTTAAAAGTGTAACTCAAACTTTTCCATTCAAACACGGCCCTCTTTATATAACAAAATAAATTGAGTGTTAACCCAGGGAAAGGCCTCTTCATCTCTGAGAGCTAATTGAACTAAAATGAGAAATAAAAATAAATAGAAAATAAGCATTGAAACTAGAAATAGGAAAGTAAAGAGGAAAACCTTCAATAGCAATAGATTGCGCTGCTGCTGTTGCTGATGATGAAGACGAGGACGACGATGACAACGACGACGACGATGATAATGATAATGGAAAAGAAAAAGAGAAATAGGATTGAACACAAGACACGTGCACGTAAGACACTTGGACATTTGACTAAGAATATTTTATTTGCTTTATTGTTATAGTTGATTGTGATTTTGTTTGTTTGTTTGTTTGTTTGTTTGTTTTTTAATTTTTTTTTTGTTTTGTTCCAGATTGTTTGTGAGAATAGCTGCTGCCTCGGACAGATATATTGAATGATTCGTCCAAATATAAATTATTGGGTTTGTTGAATAATGAATGGGCAGAAGCTCTCAGGACATTGTAATGCATGTGGACTCTTCGTGAACGTGAAAACGTTTCCAGGTGAAAGACATGTGTTGTAAGATTTAAAAAAAAAAACTGATGGAAGTGATCCCCAATGAATACTTCTTGCATCCAAAGGCATCATGCGTAAATGTGTACCTTGGCAAAATTGGGCAGACAAAATTGGAGGTACATTCAACTCGTGGATTATAGCTATGACTATATGATACGTATATTTTCTATTTGTTGTAATATCTTTGCATTGGGTTGATAGCATGAACGATGGTGCTAAATGGAGTCATTTTAGAAAATAGTAGTTGGAAAGAATTTAATTTGTAGGTACGGCATGTTGTATCGTGAGGGGCAAGAATGAGAATTCTTGTGCGCCTCTGACGTCCCAAGCAAGAAGTGATTGACTAAAAAGGTCTCTATGTATAAATACTTTTTAAATGAGAACGAGATAGTTCTTTTATGATGTCATTCATGCATTTTAAATTAAAAGGAAATTAAATTATCCTGGAAGATAAGAATATCAGAATATTTAAAAAGAAAAAAAATTTGCGGCTATTAAACTTAATTAGACAGTGTGACCCAAAAATGAAACTAATAATCAGGAAATTAATTAAATACCTTCTTTCTAAGCATTTTTCTTGCAGATATTAAGAGCTAAACTCTTGGAAATTTGCTGTGGAAATATTTAGCACAGTCCAAGGAATTGCAATTTTGGAAAATTTTATTTTGAAAATCAATAGTTTATTTTCCTCACTTGAAAAATTTATATGGCCTAGTAATGAATGAAGAATTCGCTTAATAAAAGCAGCAATAAACCATCTAATACGACAATAACCAACTTTTGTACCCTATGTACCAATTGTTTTCACATTCAATTGAATATGCACTGTACAAACATGTACTCCTTTTTATTCTTTAAAGTTTGGTAATACGGGCATACTTGGCAGTTATACATACACTCATCTGCTCATTCTACTTTTTCTCAGAAACTACTTGGCCAATGTGTCTAAAATTTTGTATGGACTATTGCTATTTGTTTTTTGTTTTTTTGTTTTCTTTTTTGTTTTTTTTTAAACTTTTCACCCCCAAACAATGCACAGTGTCACTTTGAAGTAAGGGGTTACTATCGGGGACATAAGTTGCAGGGGTATTATGAAGGGAGATGAGTGGCAAGATGTCTGTTCACATTACACTTGAACTTCTGCATGTCAGTACAGTTGGGAAAGCAGAATCCCGAAAGAGAGTTCTAAAGTCTAGCAGTTCTGGGGAAGAAATTATTGGAGTAGAAGGCTTTCTTACACCTAGGGATCTCTACTGTGAATGAGTGGGATTTAGCTGCTTGTCGGGTATTCACATCGAGGGGGTACACGTGTTTGTAGTTCGTCAAAGCATTCACCATTAAAGTACATGTAGAACAGGCAGAGGGATGCAACATTTCGTTGATGGGACAGAGGCTGAAGCTTAGCTGACAGTTCAGGACCTATCAGATTGTGGACTCTCTTTCGAACCCTGTCAAGGAGTGAGAGACAAGTAGTAGATGCATCAGCCCAAATGTGACAACAGTACTTCATACATGGGCGAATGGTGGCCTTATAGAGTTATAATAAGATGGCGCCAATTGTTATGGTATCTCTTCGATGACCACTAAGGAATTAAAATGGATTAATAGCTACTAGTATTTAATGCAAAAATGAGCACAAATTTAACCATATTCCACCATTAATTTAGCATGGGCTATAAATTTTTCCTATTTTTAACGGGATAAAAATCTACTTGCTATTCTCATTACACTATATTACATTCTTTGTTTTGACTGCCCCTCTCTTTTAGTCTCTCTCTCTCTCTCTAATACAGTCAAAAAAGCTGAAATTTTGGAAAACTCTCTGAATTAGTGTTTTATACATATGGTTTAAATTTCATTAAACTTGAATATATGTAAAGCACATAAAAGGATAACATAGAGATTCAGGATCACATCATTTTATAATTTCCTCAAAGTAGGATATATGTAAAGTTTTAAAGGAGGTTAGCTCCTCATAGATCACTAAGGTGAGGAGGATACTGAGAGATTTTGGAATCACTTCCATTACTTTCCTCAGAATATTTTATACATATGATTTAGATTTCATAAATATGGGAAATATTTTAAGTTTTAAGGGATATATGCACTCTAGGGGTAGACCTAGAGATTCTGGAGTACTTCAGTTGTTTTCCCCATTAAATTTTACGTAAGAATATAATTTTAGATTCTATGTAGATTTTGTAACTTTTCTTTCACACAAACAAAAGCAAACAATCAAGTCAAACACGAGATGAAGTAAACTCACATTGATACATTAGGTCTATTAAATTATTCAGGAAGTTCTTAACCTTTTTGAAAGATTGAAATATAACAGAAATATTTTTATTAAAATTAATTTCAATAATTTGGCATAATGATTAGTGTTTGTTAAGACCGGAGTTCAATTCTTGCTTGAATCATACCAAAGAATCAGATGCCTGCTTGTTAAACATTCTGCATTATAAAGTGAGGATCAAAGGAACACTAGGCAAATTAGAGAAAAGAGTGAAAGGCTCAGGGGGTGGGGGTTAAAGTGTAGTATCTCAATTATCTGAATTGGATGCACTGGAACGTCCAATCATATTAAAACTATTTCCTTTTTCTGATAATATTTCTCAGTATTAAGTAAAGTACTTGAGATTTTGGCGAAATAGCAACCAAGGAGTTGGCTCTGAGCATTACTAAAAAAACAGTCACTGATAGCAGTTACAAGTGAAGAGGAAGATTACAGAATCTGCTATGTTGCCATTGTGGCCGTTTTTGTCGTTAGACGTCAACAACTACTTCAAAGAGACGGGCTCCTGATTTACGTCCACAACATAATGTCAGTTAGTTGTTTACAATGAGGATCAAAGAATTCCGCCTCTTTCCACAATGTTACACATTGAGCCTTTTGAATGACTCACAAATACAAAGGGTGTTCCAAAAGAAATGTCTCCTTTTTTTATTCAACCTAAATGGATCAGAAGGGATTGTAAATTGCATCGTTATGATGACTGAACTTATGCATTCATGACCTGAAAGTTTTATTTCTCTGTTGCAGATATTAATGGCGTGAGACTCTAAGAAAGCAACTCCTCTTACAGATGTGCATCAGAAGCACAGATCCGTCATTGAATTCCTAATAAAAGTGCATTCAGAATGATTGTGGCTATGTGAAAAACTGAATTCTCGTACACAAAAGGTCGCTCGTTGTAATGATACCATTCTCATCTTCATAGATCAACCTTTTTGGGTAAAAGATAGGAGGCTTTACTTTTTGAACGATCCTCATATAACAAAGTGGACACCGGACGCCCATGCAAAGCCATCATTCATCATTGGCAAAAGTGTGTTAAGAATGGTGATGACTATGCAGAAAAATAAAATTCTGAAGCACAAATAGTCGCCCGTTTTAATTGTTTCACTCTCGTCTTCATAGCTCTTCAACTTTTGGAGTAAAAAAAACATGGGATGGTTTATGATTCGAACGATCCTCATATAATCGAAGTAAATGTTGATATGTGTGTTTAAAAATAAAGTGGTGATGTGGTTAGCAACAATCTCCTTTTAGGATTCAATCAGTGCAAAATCACAAAAAACTAAAAAAACGACCTTGGAATTTTACATCCTTAACAAAATTGGGTTATATTCACAGAGTAAGATTTTACGATGTAGAGATAAGTGAATTATCCTATTACTAAAATCTGGTGCTTTGTAATTCTTATATTCACAGAGATTGTCGAAGTTAACGCTTGTCAATTAGACTGGATCTCACATATCAGATCAGGAAAAATAAGAGAAAAGTAGATTTAACTTGTTCTGCATAGATTTTCACCAGGCACTAAAATCTGCCAATCTATTAGTCTATGAAAATGTGCCAGTCATATAATACCTAATATTTAAAAAAAAAGCAAAAAACAAAAAAACAGGCCTATTGCTTAGAGCTCACCTATTTTCTCTGTCGATCTTAAAATTCTTAGGAAGTATAGAAAAACATTTGTGTATTCGCACACTCTTACAAGATAGAAGAATTTTGAAACTGTTAACAGTTAAGAAATTACTTGGTGACTAGAAAAAAGAAAGCTTCTTCTCTAGACATGCTTTGATAAATAAATGCACCCAAATAACCTGACAAGTAATAAGGGTTTGCAGAATAACATGATATTACCAATATTCAACGTTTTCATGTTCATCCATTTATCCCAAGTCATGCATTCCAACAACTACTAAAATAAGATGGACGTGCTCCACACTTTAACAAGATGTGGTATAAAGTCCAAAAGTTGACATAGCAAACTTTCCCGAAGGGGCACTCTGTTTCCTACAAAATTAATTATGAATGAACCCATCAATATTTCTAATTGGAGAACTTTCGACAACTGGCAATAAATTCCCTGAATGTGATGAAGCACTGCTTTGGAGAATGCTCTTCCTATGACTAAATTGGGTTGTTATTCTCCTAGCTCAATCTTTGAATGCAGATGTTTTGATGTACTACTGGTATTCCAGCTTGATACAGAAGCTAAAATTTGTGAGTGCTTTGGAGTGCTGTAGTCTTCATAAGGTTAAATATAAAAATAATTGTTTTCACATTAAAAAATTACATAAATTTTCTAATTCTCCTTTGTAATAAAATATTTTTCTTTTCGGTTATATATTATTCTATGCTTTTTGGCCCTGAAATTAAACTATTATGGAAGTTCTGAAGGTATTATGATAACTCTAAAGCTGGAAGTCTTATAAAAGTCTAGGATGTTGAAGTTTCATGGAAGACATGAAGCTCGGTTTGTCATCAACATTTTTGAGTTTGAAACATTATCCACATTTTTTAAATTAAAGTATCATCGAGACCTTGATCCTTGAAGTGTAATAGTGACTTATGTTAAATCTATATAATATGATTAACTACATTTAAATATAAAATAAATAGAATAATACATGCATCTCAGATCTGGAGTCCAAGGTTAAAATTACTCGCCCTGAATTAGTATTAGTACATAGAAGATGCTGCCAAATCTACTGCAAGGAAGGTAGATCGCTCTACTGGGCTAGAAAACTTTTCACATCTGCCTGTAGCATATATCTTTATAAAGCCACCATTCGTCCATTAATGAAGTATTGTTGCCACATCTGGGCTAGTGCACTAACCACTTGCCTTACTCTTTTCAAAGAAGGTGCAAAAAAGGAATTTCTAAATTAATAGGTCTCACACTGTCTGTCACATAGCGACAATATTACATCCCTTGTTTGGGGTGAACAGAAGTAAAAAATAAATAATAATTTGATTAAAAATGAGTTGCTGCCTGACTTTTTGAATCTTCCTTTCTATAGGCTTTAATTTGAACTACTTCACAAATAGTTGTCATGATTAAGTTTAATTACTTTCATAATAAATTTGTTCTCACTTTCCAAAAGATTTTACTGTGAATTTCATTACTTACTTCCTGTCAAAGCAGGATGTGAGAAAATATTGGAAAACAGAATAGCCAACTTCCCTCAGAGGAGCACACTGACTGCGTATGAAATGGAATTTCTAACCTAATGTCATATAGTGACAATATTACATCCCTGTACTTATGCTCCAATAAACCTACTGCACTTACACTGCCTTCTTCTTCATAAATGTAAATACCCCGACCCATTAGCAGCAAAATCCCAACCCTTCACTGTAAAAGTCTGTCAATGCTAGTTTCAATCCTCCCACTTCCTGTTTTTTCTAAACGTATTAACATGCAGAAATTTAAATGTAATGTGAAGAAATATTTTGCTAACTCTTCACTAACATTTGCCTAACTCTCCACTAACGTTTTCACCTATAACTCTGGTCCCTATCACAGTGGTCTGTTTACACTTCAGTTGCAATATACCTTGTTTTGGCTGAAAAAAAAATAATAATAATTTGATTAAAAATGACTTTTTGAATCTTCCTTTCTATAGGCTTTAATTTGGATTACTCCACAAATAGTTGTCATGTTTAAGTTTCATTACTTTCACAATAAATTTGCCCCCGCTTTCCAAAAGATTTTACTCTGAATTTTAATTTACTTATTTCCCGTCAAAGCAAGATGTAAGAAAGTGCTGGAAGACAGAAGAACCAGGTTCCCTCAGAAGAGCACACTGACTGAGTGCAAAAATAGCCAAGAACAGACTCATCGGTATGTTATAGGCTGAATTTTGAGATCAGATCTTCGGAATGTGTAACAGCAGCAATGAAAACGAAATGGCATAAAAAGAAAAACTAATAATTGTTTTCTTTTTGTAGCATGGATACTGACTTGGATAGGGTATAGACTATGGTTACACTATTGAAATATACTAAGCCTCACACTAGCAGTTAAAATGTTATATGTGTTGAAAATAGATAAAAAACGAGAATTTAAATAATTTATTGATTCATTTCGTATGAATCAAATGATTCTATTACTGGCATTGGTTTCCCTAATATATTTCTAGTCAGAATTCTTTCTAGAAAGACATTGGGTACTTACAGGCAGGATCAGGTGAACCTTGTCACCATCTTAGGTGAAGTTTTGTCTGTAGAATGAACCAGATTCGAATTTGGTACATCCAGGTTGTCAGTCCGTTTTGTTAACTACCGTCACCTTAGGACAGTGTCAATGAACACAATAATTTTAGACAAATTCACAATCGATTGAAAGTCATTGTATGCAAGTAAATTTTCTGTTAGAAAATCTCAGTTTTCATGTTGTAGAATGTTTGAAGAAGAAAGCAGCAAGAGCTATAAGTGTATGTGTACACTCAATACCCTTTTCAACTTATGTCTGGATGGTGCTTACTTTTCTTGATCGTTTCATCCTCCAATCATTTACTGTATTACCAAACGAGATTTGTGCCACCATATTTTTTTCATTTATTAATTTTTTTAAAATGAAGTGTTTTTTCTTTTTAAATATTGAGAACACTATTTTAAACCAACATAAAATGAACATGAAAAGTTTTTTTCCTTTAATCTATGTTTGTATGGTACCCTAATGCTGAATATCTTAAAAACAATTCTGAATGCAAAAGCTTACATTGAATTGAACTTCAATTTACATTTTTGAATCAAATTGCATTATGTCATGGGAAATGAACTGCACATTAAAATAATCCCTATCGTTTTGTAAATTTCATAATACATGTAGGGTTTATTTGAGGATATTTTTAGTACATTAAATAAACAATATTTTTGTAAAAAAAAAAAATGGATGTATTTTAATCAAATGAGCACACCCTTCGTTCCTATATTTATTTTTATGTTTATTTGTCTTTCTGTCGGAAAAATATTCTGACAACAAACTTTTGGATTGTGATCAATATGATATTGGTTCATTGATTAGAATTGAGATGCCACGGTGTTTATGATCTTAATTTACATTTAACATAATAATGGAGACATTTATTAAAATGAAATTAACTTCAATAGTAATAAATAAATAAAAAAAACAGTGTTCTAATTGCATGAAATGAAAATGATATGGTGGATGTGTAATGTGAGTTTTAATGACAGTACTGAAGACTTCAGACAAAGATTAAATCTAGACAGTATAGGAAAAAATGTGCAGAACAGGAGACTTCGATGATATGGCCACATGGAAAGAATACATGAGAGTTCGTTGGTTTAGGAGATGTAGAACAGTTGAAATAGCAGGGTCAGTTAGCAGAGGTAGGCCAAGCAAATCAAGAGAAAAAGTGATATGGGTGAACTTGGGAGAAAGAGAGATAAACATTTGCAATGAAATAGATTAGCTTGGAAGTGAATCTCCAAAAGCCATCTCACACATGACAACATGTAATTCATAACATCGCATCGTCATTAGGTAAAACGGACGTTTAACCGAATATAAAATTAAAATAATAATGGTAAAACCTATTCGTTAATAAACCATGAAATTTCGATGAGCTTTACTAATTTATTAATTATTAATTAGTCATAAATACTAATTATTACTTATCATTTATTATCAGTATTTACCATATTGATTGGCATTGCTTCATCCAGAAAAGCAATAGAAATGAAAAGATATTTAGTTCTCTCCCACTGCAAGAACTTAGACATCAGGATCATAAAGTGGAATTGAGAAGTTAGCGCCGCCGAGGAGGGGCACTCTGACCTGCAAAAAGTTTCTGGCCAGTCCCGTCGGCATTCCCTGATAAGGATGCCTCGAGCAATTAGCAATAAATTAAATCCTTCTAAAAAAGAGAAGGCAAGACCTGAGAGGGTGGACCTCCTAGAACTACACAGAAATAAACTCCCACTACAAAATCAACAGGGACTGGCTCATTACAGGAATGGTCTAATCTCTGTTGACTTTGAGGGTCAAAGATAAAAATCCCTAGCTGGAAGACCTTTATTGTGAAGTGAAGTTGAACAGGCAAGATTTAATGATTTTAAATATGAAAAACATATATACGTATATATGTGTGTGTGTGTGTGTGTGTGTGTGTGTGTGTGTGTGTGTGTGTGTGTGTTCGTGTGTGTATTTTTTTTTTTTTTTTTCAAAAAGGTTAAACCTTGCAAAATGTGCTTGAAAAACAGGAAAGATCTTAGTTTTGACGTAAAGCCAAGAAACAGAGAGAGGAAAAAATCGATGGTAGTGTGCAAGTATAAGGTAAAAGTACAATTGATTTGTATCAAATTTAAAAGCATATTTCATGTTTAGTTTTCTCGTCTTACTCCATTATAAACATCAATTCAAGGATGCAAATAGTGATAACACGAGAAAAGAATAATTCTATGCTTGACTCAGTTTTCTAATACAATACGACAAAATCTCCAAGAAGGTCAACTATTTCGAGAAGGTCAGTTATTAAATTCTCTTTGTAGATTAAAAAAGTAAATTCTTATAAATCGGCAGGGATTTTTATCATCAACAACAAAGATTAAAGCTGTAATGATCTGATTCTTGTTGATTAAAGTGTGGTGAGAGTTCTGTACAGTTTTAGGGTTCCCCCCACCCACGATCCTTTTAGAGAAGGGGGTAGTTTATTGCTAACCGCTTGAGGCGCCCTTACTGAGGAATGCCGACAGGGCTACCTGGGTATTTTTTGCAGGTCAGAGTGCTCCTCCTCAGAGACGCTAACTTCTCAATCCCACTTTCCGATCCTGGTGTCCAAGTTCTTGCAGGAGAGAACTAAACGCCTTCATATGAAGCAGCATGGTATGACGTTTTGATCGGTTTTATTCTGTTATTGGCATTGGTTTACTTGATTCTTTCTCGAATCCACTACTTACAAGAGGGACCACATGAAGGTTGCTAACATTCATAAAAGAAAGTGATATTTTTTTTACATTTTCACCCCATACAAGGCACATTGCCACTTTGGTGTAGGGGGCTACTAACAGGGGCAACAACTACTGGGGTACTATGTAGGTATTTGGGCAGCAAGATGTTGGTTCACGTTGCACTTGAACTTCTGCACGTCGGTACAGTTGGGGAAGCAGGGACCTGGAATGGACTTCCAAAGTCTAGCGGTTCTGGGGAAGAAACTACTAGAGTAGAAAGATTTTTTACATCTAGGGGTTTCTACAGTGTGGGGGTGGAATTTTGCAGCCTGTCGGGTCTGTCGAGGGTGTTCATGTCGTGAGGGCACAAGTGCTTGCAGTTCGTCAGAGCATTCACCATTATAATACTTGTAGAACAGGCAGAGGGATGCAACGTTTCGTCGATGGGACAGAGGCTGAAGCTTAGATGCCAGTTTAGGACCTATCAGATTTGCGACTCTCTTTTGAACCTTGTTAAGGAGCGAGAGACTAGTAGCCGATGCACCAGCCCAAATATGACAGCAATACTCCATACATGGGCGAATGATTGCCGTATAGAGGTACGGGATACTTTCGGGTGTTAGTATTATGGAATTGATCAGATTCAGACTTAGCACACCCTGATGGGTGCCTCCTGTGTGAAATCTTTGTGCGAGACACCATTGTTATACATCACCGCCTGTTGACCTGTTTCCCATTTGTGATTCTCAGTTATTTCAAAACTAAGTCATGTGAAAATTAAACCTCGGCACTACTTATCTGAGATAATAGCTGTATAGAAGCATTAACTGTCTGTTATCTATCTATCTATCTATCTATCTATCTATCTAGCGATAGAGACAAGAGAGATTTGAATGGTGACATATTTGGGCATGTATCAAACTTTGTGACTGGGTCAGTTTGCACCAGAAGTATCCGAATGGGAACCGGACGATGATATGTCAGGTTTTCCAGTTTGAATAAGCTGAATTAAGTTTAGTGAGTTGGAGTTGAGGCGCCAAGAGAGGCAGATGGGCTAAAAAAGGGGTCTTTCCATGAGGAAGACGGTTTTAGAATGGAAACATAGAAGAAACTCCAAGCCAAAGATCGTCACTCTATTTCTGCTGACAGGATGCCTAGGAGTGAATAAAGAATATATATAAAACCACACATTTGTCTTGGGTGCCTGTCTTGAAGCGTCTTTGTTACAGCAGGTTCCAGCTCCCCCAAGGGTGGTTGGCGAATCATCCAGAAGCGACCAGCTGCATAAACAGGTATGTAATCATGTTATGTGTATTATATGTTCTGACACGCATGCACCAACACCACTAGATGAGTCATGGGCCATTAAGTAAATAGACATTAAGGGACAAGGACAATAGTCTGTTATACCGCAAACATATACACATAGTTATATGGCCCATTAATTAATCAAGAAAATATAAGTATATAACTATATACCCATAGCACAATACAACACTTATACCATACAGCATCATTATCACTTCACTACGGTCACCTTCCATTTATAGTGAAAAACATTTAGAGATTGCAGAACTGAACTTAAGGACAGACAAGTTTAAATTTTAAGAAGTTATGCTGCTACTGGTGGTTTTTAATGAGTGAAATATGCTCAAAACTTTGGAATTTTATGTCTGTTACTCATTAGAGGTAATTTTTTATTTTGAACTTTGTAGAGTTAAACTTCCATTAGAGCATATTTATGGTAATTAAATAAAAGGTTCTGTTCAAAATTAATCCCGGCTGTGCTATTAAAAAAATGCTCTGCCGAGGTTGCTCCAGTTCTGTCCAAACTTTACAATAAATGCCTTAACGAATCTTGTTTTCCCGACTGCTGGAAAACCGCCTCTGTGGTACCAGTCTTCAAGAATTCTGGTGAAAGAACTGACCCACTAAATTATCGCCCCATTAGCCTCCTCCCGCTTTTCGCCAAAATATTTGAGTCTTTAGTTAATCAAGCCCTAGTCCAGCACCTAACAGCTGCTAAACTCCTGACTGACAAACAATATGGATTCAGGCAAGCCCGTTCAACAGCAGATATCTTAACTGTAGTTTCTGAACGTATATACCGTTCATTGGATAAAACAGGGGAGGGTAGAGCGGTGGCCCTCGATATATCTAAGGCTTTTGACAGGGTATGGCACGATGGTCTTCTAAGGAAAATTAGATCATATGGAATCACTGGAAGAATTCATAATGTAATTAAATCCTTCTTAAGTAATAGAAAAATCAAAGTTGTCCTCGACGGTCGTACATCCAAACAATACGACATAAATGCGGGAGTACCTCAGGGGTCTATCCTTGGACCTCTATTATTCCTGATATTCATAAACGACCTCCCTGATAAAATTGTTTCGGAGATGGGTATATTTGCCGATGACGCCACTCTCTATAACAGATATGAGGGGAAAACAAGTGAACACATATCCAAGGAAATGGCAGAAACACTAGAGGATGACCTCCAATCCGTAGTGGAATGGGGACAAAAATGGTTGGTCACATTCAATGCTGCTAAGACTAAGCTTGTTTCCTTCAATAACTACAAGAAACCTTCTCTACCACCAATAGCAATGGCCAAGAACACATTACCTGAAAGTACTTCTTTTAAACTCCTCGGCCTAACGTTTACAGGGAATATGAACTGGAATAGATACATTGAGAGCATTGCCAAGGCTGCTGCAAGGAAGGTTGGCTCCCTCTACCGTGCTAGAAAACTACTTACGCCTGACAGTATCCTATACCTCTATAAGGCAACCATTCGCCCATGTATGGAGTACTGTTGTCACATCTGGGCTGATGCATCTGCTTCTTGTCTCTCGCTCCTGGACAGGGTTCAAAAGAGAGTCGCCAACCTGATAGGTCCTGAACTGTCATCTAGGCTTCAGCCTCTGTCCCATCGACGAGATGTTGCATCCCTTTGCCTGTTCTACAAATACTTCAATGGTGAATGCTCTGACGAACTGCAAACACTTGTACCTCCCCGACGTAACTACCCCCGACAAACCCGACACGCTACTAAGTCTCATCCCTTTACAGTAGAGATCCCTAGGTGCAGAAAGCCTTTTACTCCAATAGTTTCTTCCCCAGAACTGCGGGTCTTTGGAACTCCCTTCCGGGATTCTGCTTTCCCAACTGCAACGATATGCAGAAGTTCAAGTGTAATGTCAACAAACATCTTTCTACTCATCTCCCTTCATAATGACCCCGCTAATTAAGTCCCTGATAGTAGCCACCTGCTTCAAAGTGGCACTGTGCCTTGTTTGGGGTGAAAATTGAATTAAAAAAAAAAAAAAAAGATTCCGAAGTTTGATAAAGATTCATGAGTTCGACAAGATATACCTGAAGAAGGTTGGAGGTTGCATCGACCGAAACATTGTGAAAATAACATGCAGGATGAGAATATTAGCCGAAAAGTCCAAGTAATTCTAATTGACAGTTGTTTTTAATTCTTAATTCAAGTCTGAAATTGATGCCAAATCATCAGTTTCATTTGTAGCAAACAAGTCATTTTCAAAAGAAAGGATGACAAAGTCTATCTTTGTAAAATACTTATTTTTTATGACATCTCAAGACAACGAAATATAAAGAGTTCATAGAATACGAACAGAGGCAGTGTTAATAAGGAGATGCAGGTTGTATAAGTTGGTAAGTTTTAGGCAACCAGTGATCAAATGACCGATAGTTTATTGGGATCAGTTGACTTTTTCTTAAATTAGAAATGCATACTCTTCAGAGAAATGGCACAAGGCAATGGCAATACATCTTAATGCATATATTGTGACTCCCTATTAAGAATTGGTCAGTTTTCATAGGAGCTGGTTTTTAATTTGGTTTTTAAATGTGATTCTTGACTAAGATGATGTAATACAGGGAAATGCCAAAGTATACAAGATTTGTCTGGATAAAATTAAACTTTATTTCATATAAGAAGTATATATGGGAGGGAAAACTCCGAAATATCACCTGTGATTAGATACGTATCGAGCAGGTGACAGAATGTTTACCTATTTAGTAATCACTTGTCTAGCATAGAGAGTGAATACATCATTTGCTAAAATTAAATTCATTTACTGCAGTTGTCTGGTTCATGTTAAATGCTCATTTGTCAAAATGTTAAGAGATTTCAAGTGAAGGGGAGATAAATAGTTTTATTTGCTTTGCCACAAAATATTTTTGAATGGGAAAAAAACAATTTAGCGACATCACGATTCAATTTTTAGCAAAACTGAAAAGAGAAAAAAATCCATGGTTTAAATGTTACTAGAAATGCATTTTAAAATTTGTGTTCTTTCCAATGATAATCCAAATTTGATTTTTTCTCAGTTTTCTTTCAAGGTGGATTTGTCATCAGTGATGTCATCTAAAGTCATAGCAAATTTTTTCAGCCCTTCGACTCATACTACCGAAATGCGCATGGTCGTCTTCCCTAGCCAAAAAGAAAAGTTATGTGGAGTAATTTGCATAAATCTTGGCTTATGAAAAAGACTGCTCAAACTCACCCTCCATAAATAAAATAAACAAAAAGGCCAAATACAAATTAATTTGTGTATTAGTAACTCTACGTACTCAACATTGGCCAGAATGAATGACGTCATTTGAGTTTTAGTTTTTATTTACAACTCTTATTATATTCTTCAATCTAGGTCTATTTCTGAGTTTTAGGCAATTATTTAAAAACTGTTTTATATTATCCCTCGTTTGAGTCAGACTAGTATTTTTTTTTAATAAATTGTAATGAAGAACATTATATTGCTAATAACACAGTATAACAATAAAAAAAAAACATAAAATGACTATAGGTAAAATAAGATATATTTTAACCTTGTAGTTACTGGGAATAACGTAATTTCAATGGCCTAAACATCTATAACATTTTTAATGGAATAAATATATTATATTAATATTCATTTATTAATTAATTAATACTAAAAATTTCTATAAGATCGAATAATTCTCTGAATTTTTGTGAATTTTTCAATCAGATGTATAAATCATTTGCTTAAGAAACAAATTAATTTCACTTTCATGTCGAATCCCTAACTAATTTTAATTTGCACATGTACACATATCCACAAATCTGTGTATGCAAACACAAGCACACAGACACATACACACAAGAAATATATACACTTACATGAACACAAACAGGCACACACACTAAACATTGGCGCAAACAGATACATATATAAATACAAGCATAAAATACACTTGCACAAACACACACAAACTCATACAAATGCATCAATATAGTCATATACCATAAAAATGCTCACACCACTATACACTAACATCACATACAAATACAAGCACAGAAATACACATAAAATCACACACTTGCACATACAAGCACACAAATACACTCACTAACATGACAAATATTTTTGTATCTAATTAATGTATGAAATTTCTTATATTTTTTTTTACACAGGAATCACCACTTATCACTCGCGGATAAGGGTTAATGGGTATACATTAGTCAATGTGATTTTAGAGTAGTAAACATAAGTAGTGGGAATTATGTAAATTGGATTACTTACGGAGACAGTTCTTGTTTACGTTGGACTTGAAGACAATCGGATTGTAGTCAGCTGGAAAGCAGGCAATCGGAAAAGAGTTCCACAGGCGTGCAGTTCTAAGAAAGAAGTTTTGTTCATAAAATCTACATTTAGGTTTAGGCACAGATAAAGAGTGTGGGATAGTGGTTTGGGCTAGATGAGTGTTTTTCATGACAGTTTGATGAGGGTGGACCATAGATTGAAGCGCAGATGAGCATTTGCCATGAAAATAACGATAAAGCAGAGATAGGCTCGCGACATCTCTTCTGTGGGAAAGAGGTTGCAGGGAAGAGAAAAGGGCATCTCCCACTAAGCTACGAAGTCTATTTCATAATATTCCAATCCTGATTTCAAACAAGAGGCAAGGTGTTTTATATCTGTGTTTGATCTGTGTTGTATGGTAGTGGGTATTGGCCCCCAACCTTCATCCAGAAAAGATCCCATCCACTGATATCCGACTTATTTAGATTAAAAAAAATTTGCAACAATCCTAGAATGAATTCCAAAGTAATAAATTACACAGGATTTGGCCAACTATTGACGAATGGTACTCAAACTAAAAAAAGACAAGAACAGAGTTATTGGTGTGTACCAGGCTCTGTATAGGACACACACACACACACACACACACACACACACACACACACACACATTCCTTCTGTGTATTCCATACCAAGGACATATTCAAAATTTAAGTAGCTTGAAGAACCCGTTTGAAAATACAAACGCAAGCAACATCTTTCATTAAAGAAATTGGACATTTTAAGAAAATGTAAACCTTCAAACTATTTTTCTACAAAAAAATATTATCCACCTATACAAATCAATGCTACAACTTGCGTTGACATCAAATGACCCATTGGAGTTGATATACTATAAAGCAAACCAAACAAAACCAAACCCCTGCCCATGAGAGTTGGGGATAAATAGTGACTGGGAAAAATGAAATTGCTATGGTTTGCTAAATATGTATTGTTAAACTTTAAGACAGAATCTCATTATCTGTGTTTGCCGAAAATTAATGATATCAGCACCCGATTTTATTTTAAATATTATATAGCCTATGTTGGTTTGAATATGTAAATTGTAGTGGGAGATCGATGCTTCGATGTACCTAAATTATGACGACTTGCTCGCATAGCACCTATAAAGAGCTTTTTGGGAATGATTTGAACGCCTGAAACCTGTAACAAAGATATGAAATCAGATGATGATGATGATGATGATGATGATGATGATGATGATTTCCTATATATTCGAGAAAATAATATAATATCACAATAACTAATTCTAATTAATTACAGTTTCGAATTTGCGTCTAATCTCAATAAATATGTGATCAAATATTGTGTCTTCGTGTGTCTGGGAATACGAAAAAAATGAATATTGAGGAATTAATTAGTAGTTTATTTAACACAATTAAAACGAAAATCTAATGTATAAAATTAACTTTCAAAATCCTATTTAAGAAAAGAAAAAAGTATAAAATTTGATAAAAAAATCAGCATGCACCTCTGACTCTTAGCTTATTATTTATAAATTTTAAAGTAAAAAAAAAGATTGAAAGTATTTATGGAATTTAACTTTTAACCATTCATAAGATGTCCAATTGATTTTTATTGCAAAGCCGATCCTGTTTTTTTTTTTTTTCATAATATTATTCCTTTAATTTATTATTTTTCCAAAAATGGAAATATATTTTTTATGAAAAATGAATTAACAAAAAAACCCAAAGAGTGGGTGGAGGTTGCCACACAAACATGAAAAATAAAATGTCTCCTGTATAACGCCTAGTAGGTTCAGCTAGTTTTTAATCATAATTCTTGAATTTATATTATTACAGCATTTACAACAAATGTCTTAATGAATCTTGCTTTCCTGCCTGCTGAAAAACTGCTTCTGTGGTACCAGTTTTCAAGAATTCTGGCGAAAGAACTGACCCAGTAAATTACAGCCCCATTAGCCTCCTTCCACTTTTTGACAAAATAATTGAGTTCATAATTAACCAAGCTCTAATCCGTCTTACAGATACTAAACTTCTGACCGACCAACAATATGGATTTAGGCAAGCCCATTCCACAGCAGACATCCTAGCTGTAATCTCTGAGCGTATATACCATTCATTTGACAAAGTAGGGAGGGTAGAGCGGTAGCTCTATATATATCTAAGGTTTTTGACAGGGTATGGCATAATGGTCTTCTCAGGAAAATCAGATCATACAGTATCATTGAAAGAATACTTAACATAATTAAATCCTTCTTAGATAAGAGAAAAATCCGGGTTGTCCTCAATGGTCGTACATCTAAACAATATGATATAAATGCGGGAGTACCCCAGGGGTCTATCCTTGAACCTCTATTATTCCTGATATTCATAAATGACCTCCCCGACAAAATTGCCTGTGAGATTGGTATATATGCTGATGACACCATGCTCTATAACAGACACAACAAGAAAACAAATGAACGCATATCTAGAACGCTGCTATTTTTAAAAGTCATCCTCTCCTTTCGATTGTCTAGCCTTAATTAAAACATTGGTCGTAACGGTGGTTGTAACAGCAAAGACATCAGGTTTTTTCCCCCGTTCTTTTCCTCCTTCACGGTACGGGTTCGAGCCTACCTTCCTACTAGCACTTTTCCTTTTTTTTTGCTCAACACACACATCCAAACACCCGGGCAACGCCAGGATGAAATGCTAGTATAGATATATATAAGACTAGACAAATACCCGTCCCAGGATAGGCAAAAATAATTCACAAAACAAAACAGTTTTGCCCCTTTTTTATGCCTGCATATTTATAAGATTTAAGTTAGCATATAATGCAACTAAACTTTATGTCTATAATCCTTATTCCAAGTTTGATCAAAATCCCTTACAGGATTTTGATTCTAGAAAGTGTCTAAAATTTAAGGCTTAAGATTAAGAAGACTTCAGAAGAAAATGAAATTTAGGGAATCTTGCTTAATTAGTTGTTTATGACTATTGATCAAATTTAAGGTAAATCCAAAATATTTGAATTTTCAAATGTCTATATTATATTTCCTAAAAAATCCTTTAAAACATTCTAAAGAAATTGATATCTAATACCTACTGTTTGAATTTTACAAAAAAAATCTTAAGTATGTAAATCGTCACAAAGAGTTTCTACCCACTTTTTGCTTCCTTTTGCATAAAACTAAAACTAAATATATCCCACATTACTCACCCTAGCAGCTGTGTTCAAAAATCTGTAATGATCGGTTACTTAGTTTAGGAGTGAATTGTGTACATACAAATATATAAACATATACACATAAATAACTTTAGATAGAGATATACAAATAAATACACATTGTTCTTTATTACAGAGTGAGAGATGTAGTAATTAGGTTTTGTATTCAACTGCAAGGAAGCCACATTCTTCCAACGGTATGGACTCCTAATTCTACTCTAAACTAAATTAATTAAAGGATTTCAAACACTGGTTGTTAACGGATGTCCACTCACTGAAGAGTGGTTATATTTTCTAGATTGCAACCACTTTAATAAGTTAATTTATGCCGTGTCGAATTCGATATGTGTCCCTGCCAATGTCTGTCTCTATGGAAACAAAAGATTGATTCAGGCATCTGAGCAAAATTCAGAGATTTGTCGTTTGATGTTATGAAATTTTCCTGTAGTAGACTTTCAAAATAATTAAAGGGTTCTCTAAATATGGTACAAATACATTGCCACTCAATCGTAAGGAGCTACTGTGATAAGGGCCAGATTTATAGGGAGCAACCTTGCTGGGAAGTTGGGCAGCAAGATGATTGTTTACATTTTATGTAAATTTATGTGTGTTGGTATAGTTAGAGGAGACAGGGAAAGAATTCCCAAGATCTGCAATCTAAAGAAAAGTTATTAGTGCAGAAAATCTTTTGGCATCTAGCGACCTTTTCTCTGAAGGGGTAGAATTTTGCTGCTAGTCAGGTGTATTTCCATTGAGAGGGAGTAAAAGTGCAACAAGTTCATCGGAGAACATTTCATGGATGTACATGTAAAACAAGTACAGGAATGCAACATCGCAGCAATGTAATAGGGTTGGGGCGTTACAGATAGAGCAGAACCTATTATGTTAGAAATTCTTTTTGCAACATAGAAGGAGAAGTTACAGGTTAGGATACTACCACAGATATGGTAACAATACATCACACACGCACAAATAGTGGCCTTATAGAGATGTATCAGGTTGACAAGAAAGTTCTTGCAGTTTTTAACTTTTAAATTCAGATGAACACATTTCGGCTCAAACAAACACATATTAATCGAAATAAGCAATATCAGAAAGAACACACTTTTGCTAACATAAAACAAGTGTATTTATGCCAGTAACATAAAAATTTTGCATTTTGGTGGCGATGAAGTCCCTGAAAGCGTTTTTAATATCACTTAGGTTTTCGAAGCATTTCTCATGCAGAAAGTTATCTAGATGCTTGAAAAAGTGTTAGTCGGTAGGTGAGAGGTCTGGAGAGTATGGTGGATGTGGCAGAGTTTTGTAGCCCAATTCGTTCAACTTCTGCAGGGTTGGTTAAGCAACATGTGGTCAGACATTGTAGTGGAGGAGAATTGGGCCTTTTCTGTTGATTAATGTTAGATGGTGTTGTTGAAGTTTCTGATGCATTTCATCCATTTGTTGACAGTACTTCTTCACTGTAATGGTTTCGCCTGCATTTAAAAAACTGTAATGGATAAAACAGACGATTGCAGACCACCAAACAGTCAGCATAACCTTTTTTTTTATGTAACTCTGGCTTTGGGAAGTGTTGTTCAACTTTGTCAGCGTCTAATCACTGAGAATTGCAAGTTGTCAAAAAGAAACCAATTTTCATCACAAGTCACAACCCAGTTGAGAAACGGGTCATTCTTGTTATCTAATAGAAGGGAAGATCATACTTCATTACGGCGTTTCTTTTGGTTGTCTTTCAAGCCATTTATAAAGTTTTTTTTCTTTCCAACCTCTCTGAAATGGTTGGAAATCGTTGTATACTTTACATCTAATTCAGTAAGTTCTCACACAGTTATGCGTTGATTGGCTTTGACTAAGGCTCTTAACTGAGTGTTATCAACACCTGATGGCCAAATACTACACTCATCATCTTCAAGACTCTGGTCGCCGTCATGAAATTTCTTAAACCACCATTGTGTTGTACGTTCAGTAGCGGTTCCTGGGCCAAACGCTTTGTTGACATCACAAGCTGTTTCAGCAGCTTTTCGGCCTAGCTTGAATTAAAATAAGAAAATTGTGTGAATTTGCTTGTTTTTCCATCTTGTATTCAACGTTCTGAAGAGAAGACATAATTCTTTTTAAACGATTGTAGTTTAAACGATTAGGTAGAGTGAAATACGCTCTTTAAAATGGTATATAAAGTAAAGATATTATAACGAAAACCTATTTGAAAATACATCATTTGAAATCAAAATGAAAAATTCCGCTAGAACTTTCTTCTCAACTTAATAGAATACAGTCTCATGTGAGAAATTTTCAATTAATTAAATATGTAAGAGAATTTGTATATTGTTATATAAAATTTGTGAGATTGTAAATGTATACACAGACATAAGAAAAGTAAACATTTTAAAACTTTGGAACAGTTTCTTGTAAGTTTATGCTATGAAATGTGTCTGCACTTAATTTTTTCTTCACCGTACATGGTCAAAGGCAAGATCAGGATGAAGTTCAGTCATCTTGAAATAGGGTACCCAACTCTGTTTGTTTCAGCCATCTTATCAAGTTTTACCCAGGGGTTGCACGCCTGAATCTCATTTTCGTAGTGATGGCATTTTTTATCTGCATTACATATTAATAGAAACGATTTTCCCTTATTTTGTCTGAGATTAGCAAAACTTTGAATATCATTTCGTCTGTTCAGACGTAAGTTCTGTGCAACAACTTTGTTTCTATGATCTATGAGATTTGAGGTGTGAGAACTTGCTCCATCCTGCTGGAACCAGAACTTGCTCCGTCCTGCTGGAACCAGAACTTGCTCATGAGCGATAGTCTGGAGCTCACTCTTGAAGGGTTTGAGGACCGCCACATACCGCTCCTTGGTGACTGTCACTGCTGCGCCAGATTCTTCGATGAAGATTGGTCCGATGATGTCTCTGGCCGAGATTGCAGCCCACACGGTGCACTTAGGAGAGTGCAGGCGCTTGGTGGCTACTTCATTGGGTCTGGAGGACTGCCAGAAGACATTTGTCTTGGAGTTCGCCTTTCTATCAAGATGGAAGTGGGCTTCATCTGAGGTCCAAAGGAGGTTAAGGAAACTTGGTGTCTCCTCGATTTTCTCAAGTATCTTGACTGCCGTAGTCCTCCTCTGCTTCTTGTCTGAGGCTGTAAGGGTCTGCAGCGTCTGTATTCTGTATAGGTAAGCGCTGATATCATTCACCAGCACTCTCTTGCAAGTCTCAGCGGACATACCAAGGTACTGACTTTGCTCACGCACAGAGCGTTTCGGACTCTGCTGGAGAGACTCTCTCACTCTTTCAACCAGCTTGGCTGTTTGCTTTTTGGGACGTCCCGAGTGGCTTGGACGGTTCTCTCTGGCAGCGTTGAGGTTCTCCACAGTCCCATACTTCTCGAAGTGGTCCACCCAGTTCTGAATTCTGCTTTTGGATGGAGCCTTTTCACATTTGAACTGACGCATGAAACTGTCCTGGGTTTTCTTAAACGAGCCTGTCTTGTAGTAAAATTTAACACAGTGTATTCTTTGTCCCAGCTCCCACTAGGTTCTTGGTGTATTCACGGTCGTTGATTCTGCCATGTCCTGTAAAATAATGGCAATCAGTGAATAAATAATAGAGATATCACATAAAGTGTACACGGGGCCCGTTTATTTTGGGTCACCCTGTATGTATGTATGTATGTATATATATATATATATATATATATATATATATATATTTATATATATATACATGTTCATATATTTATATACATGGATACCTTCAGATCAATTATCTTATTTTATATCTTGACTTATTTTATATATTTTTTCCGTGTACATCTTAATTTTTTTTTTTAAATTCATTATTCTTTTCATTTTGATTTTTAATTCTACTTTAAACACTTTCTTCCTGCTATTATTACTATTATTAATCAATATAATTATTATTAAAAATTATCATTATCAACTATCATCAATATTGCAGTCACCAACCTATTTATCTCCATTACATTCTATTTTTAATTATCATTATCACAATTAGTGTAGATAATTATATCTAAGCATGGAGATAAATTATTTATATACATTTGGAGATTTTATTATTATTACTATTGCTTTACAACTTGCAAAGTTTCAAGTAAAAAAGTTAGGATGAGAAATGGAAGTGAGGGGTGGAGTGGACGGGGATGGGAGACGTGTAGGAAGGAGAAAGACATGCTTTAGAATCACCATTTATAAATTATTCATGGTTTTCCTCTTTTCATTCTTACTTTTTTCCTTCTTTCCATTCGTCCTTTCTTTTCTTCTTTTCTCCCTTGTGTTTTTTCCGTTTCTTCCTTATCTCTTAACCTCTTTACTAATATATGTAGGGATTATAGCGGTAAGACAGTGATGTACAAGAGAGCAACGTATGTTGTACACTTTCTGACCCTGTATAAAATTCTAGTCAAATTAAAAACATTTTTAGAACTGAATAACTTTAGTTAAATATGAAACCCCTTTTAGCATAGATATGTTAAATTCACATTCCCCTGCTGATTGAACCTATACACACTAGTATGTTTAAGATTTAGGGCGGCTATCACACAGGCATACTATTTTTTTCTAGTCTTCCATTATCTCTATCTCCATCTTTACTCTCCCCATCCTTTCTCATTCATTCTTATATCTCAACACAGACCCTAATTCGCATCATTATTGAGTCTTATTTACATACAATCAAATCTTATTTTTCACATTTAACAGAACCTATGTAAACTTTGCTTTTGTATAAGCTGTACAACCTGATGAGGTCGCTGGTTAATGGTAACTAGCTGAACGAAACATGCTCATGATTGCTTAGCAACATATTACTGTTTATGCAAAAACAAATAAAGAGTATATATATATATATATTTTTTTTTTTTTACATAGTCGTCACCACTTTATCAAGGCCGATAGGCCACTCAAGGATAAGGGTTAAAGAGTGTAGAGTAGTCAAAAGGACAATATAGTAATCATTAGTAATGGAAGTTCGGTAAATTTGTTAACTTAAGTGGAACGGCTCATCAGAAACTTGTTCACGTTGGACTTGAAGACAACCATATTATAGACTGCTGGAAAGCAGGAAAACAGAAGACAATTCCACAGGCGTGCAGTTCTAAGAAAGAAGCTTTGATCATGGAATCTATGTTTAGGTTTAGGCACAGATAAAGAGTGGGGAAAATTATTGATAATGTTTTCTGTTAGTCTAGTGTTTCTTGTGAAAGTTTGGCGAGGGGGGACCATAGATTGAAGCTCAGTCGAATACTTTCCATGAAAATAACGATAAAGCATAGACAAACTCGCAACATCTCATCTGTGAGATAGAGGTTGCAGCGAAGAGAAAAGGACATCTCCCACCAGGCCACGAAGTCTATTTTGAACCCTATCAAGGCAGGACAAGTCTTTTCTAGCAGCTCCTGCCCATATGTGGCAACAGTATTCCATCCTTGGACGTATCTGGCTCTTATATAGATAGAGAATAGCATCAGCAGTGAGATATCTACTGGATCGATAGAAGGATCCGACCATTTTTCCAGTGGCCTTGGCAACAGATTTGATGTACGTATTCCATTTAAGATCAGGAGTAAAGGTGAAGCCCAGAAGCCTGTCAAAACTTGAGGCCTCCCCAAGACGAGAGCCATTCATTTTAATTGATATATATATATATATATATACATATATATATATATATATATATATATATATATATATATATATATATATATATATATATATATATATACTGTTTTAACAAAAACCAAGACTTCAAGAAATGGGTTGATAGCAACAAAAAGTGTATTTCATTGTTAGTTACAATTGTTTCAAGACCATTTGGACAAATTCAAACAATATATCTTTGAAAATTTTCACAAGAACAGCCTTTCTTCAGACTTCAATAAAAAAAACACTTTAACAATGAAACATTAAGGAAAGAAACATTTCCTTTATGAGGAAAAGAAAAGAAGCGGGAACACTTTACCTCAAAGATGCGACAGAGGTAAAGTGTTCCCGCTTGTTTTCTTTTTCCTCATAAAGGAAATGTTTTGCAACTACCCATATTTATCTTTTTTCCACCACGAGAGAATGTGACACAAGGTCAGAAGGTGAAAAAATATGTCAATGTTCCAAGAGAGGGAGCACTTTGGCTCTGCAAAATATGCATGAGTAGCCCGGTAGGCATTCCCAGTAGACGGCGCCTCAGGCAACAAGCGATAAACTTGCTCCTCTTGAAAGCTGGGAGGCAAGGCCTGGGAGGGTTAACCTCTTAAGGCTATATAAAACATTTTGTATCAGTCCAACAGTAAAAACATTATTATTAGATAAACATTATTAAGGATATGTTTTATAAAATTAAGTAAAATTTCAGTGAGCTGCAAATTGTTTTCAGTAATATAAGTTTAAACTTCTCAAACATTGCTTTGTTTCTGTTTATAAGTAGTAAAATAAAACTTTTTCCTCATACACAAATTTATCTAATATTATATTTCATACCAGCCATGTATATATCCTCAATAATCAGTCCAACTTTTGTCAAACTGAAGTATAATTCCATTCAATCCTAGAAGGTCCACCTTCCTTAGCTTTAATTTCTTTGAGAAGGGGTTATTTTATCACTAGCCGTCTGAAACGCCACAACAACAGGGCTGCTCAAGTCATTTTTGTAGGCAAGAATGTACTTCACTGGCTTTTCAAAATTTCACTTGATCTAATGTCTTCTCTCTGAGCCAGTAAGTCTCCCCTGAACTCCAAGAACTTTTCTTTTGAGTCATATGCGTAGGAAACTGCTGCTTGTGAAAGAAATACAACTTGCAATAGCTTCAATATCTTCCAAGAGCATGCTATTAGTTTTTATACTAGTCAAGGGAAAGAAAAATCAGGGGAATATTATTTCAATATTTATGTGAAAAGTGTGGAAAAGTATGTCTCTTCAAGGGGGAGGGAGGGGTCTTCTTAAGTATAAAACAAGTTACAATCGGAAGCCTTGACTGATTATGATCAATTTGCATGCAGATGTGTTAGAGGAATTGGAGAAGATATTTCATTGTTGGATATTTATCAACTCAAGATGCATTATTTATTAGGCTTCCTTGTATTAGTTGCAACTGTGGCATAGGCCTTAAATGAATAAAGTTATTAGTGTGGTTCAATATATATATATATATATATATATATATATATATATATATATATATATATATATATAAAACCACATTAAAATACAAAAGAAAACCAAAATGTCAAATGTTTTACCTCTTCGGTGATATACTAAGTAAAAATATACATAGAAGAGAACCCAAAAATAAGAAAAAATCTACTTATAGGTTCTATGGACGTAGACTTTCATTCAATAACGAAATGTATAAAAAAGACACCTCACTATAGTTGCATTACT
>NC_136489.1:105436352-105471352 GCF_053919585.1 Euprymna scolopes | reverse complement strand
TTTTTGCCATGTCCGAAAAATAGGGTCACGCAAGTTTTTGCAAAAATCACAAAAAAATAAAATTATCAAAGCCAAACTAAAAAAAATGATTACATTAGTAGTGGATTTTCACTCCTCAACTATCTACTTACAATCTCAAAAGATTTTGGCACTAGTAACCACCTTGAAGTACGTTTTTCAAAGTGTCCAAAAAATATTATCGGGCCCTTGTAGTAGTTGTAAGAAACAAAAACACCAAGCAAAAATAAGTAATTTCAGTTTATGTGAAATGTCTAATTGGTTTGATGTTCGTATTAATTGCATATATTACAATAGAATAAATAAATATTTATTTTAACTGTGGAGTATTATTTATCGATTTAATACACATCCTAACAGTAGGTTCAGTCACCAGTCTATTCAAAAATATCTGAAAGAAAAGCAATCATAACCGTCTAGTAAGCCAAATGCGTGTACCAACAAATAAGATCAATATAATCTCAAGTTAGTGTTCACTATACGGCATAATCATGTTGGCACACCAGTTTCCGTTGGATCACAAAGTTAAGCAACGTTAAAATTGGTCAGTATTAAATGGGTTACCATATGCTGTATGTGCTCTCCACTTATCTCGGCATTGTTTCCTGTCGTCCTAGACTTATCGTTGCCACTGAACAAGCAACACTGATTCAGGAGAGAGGTGATTGAGGATTGCGTAACCCTTGACTCACAATTACACGCGTAGTTGCCCCTATAGGGGGTTTTCTTTGTCTTTCGAGACTAAACGGAGGCAGTGTTCACTGACACTAAAAGAAAAGCAAAATCACAATTAATTAAAAATATTCAAATATTTTTTTTTAATCCAACGTTCAAACGTAACACACATGCATTAAAACAATCTCGGATTTAATAATAATAATAATAATAATAATAATAATAATAATAAGAAGAAGAAGAAGAAGAAGAAGAAGAAGAAGAAGAAGAAGAAGAACAAGAACAAGAACAAGAACAAGAACAAGAACAAGAACAAGAGTTTTTGATTCAGAAGTGTAGATTTCCTCATTATTCACTCAGCTTAGCAGGGGAGGAAGAAAATTAGTATAATTTGTTACATATAAGGAAAGTGGTCATAGCACTTCTTCTTCTTCTTCTTCGTCTTCTCTTCTTCATTCTCTCTCTTTCTCTCTCTTTCTCTCTCTCTCACCCTACAACCACAACGTCCATTCTCTCTACGTGAAGTAACTGCCACATAGACATCGTCTAGGAATTCTGTTGCGAAAGTAAGTTTGGCTGTATGATTAAGCCTTATCTCAAGGTCTCCTGATTGTATTGGTGTAAACATCAACTGACTCTCCTGTCGATTTGAAGTGTTTTAGCATTTCATATGCTTCAAAAAGCCCTTCAGTGAATGGCATGACTGATCTCGGTTCTATCTGTTCCTTATCTAATTGGTCTTTATTACTCGTGTTGAGATAGAGAGCAAACATATCTCCCTGGAGAAAGAGTGGAATAAAAATGACTAGGTATTGCACTCTTTGTAACTTAGCTACCAGTTGTACCTTCTTAATCCACACGACCACATCACCTTCTCCACCAAAAGGGAGTATCACATTCTTTCCTACTCTCAGTAACCCTGATTCGCTCATTCCTTTGGCTGAAATAGCTTGTAGTCTGATTAAAAAAAAAATTTTTTAGCAGGAACTCTTCAATTCATACTGACTCCTCTTCTCAATCTACACCACTTACTATAAATGTCTCTGCTCACTCTCAGTTGTCAAAAATTCGACATACTGTTCTCTCCAGTTCGACCGTTTTATAATCTCTTTTCTCCCACATATGCAAATTAATGCCACAACTATATAATGAATCCATAATCACACGTTCTTCTTTTCTTTTTCCTTCCCTTGACGGTCGAAATAGACATGCTGTAGCTTGTGAGTAATTTATTCTCATACCACGAAAGGAGTCTAAAATGTATAAGATTTCTTCTTCTTCTTCTCTCATTCTCTCTTGCTTTCTCTCTCTCACCCTGCGAATGACAGACCACACGAAAGATATGAACTACTTTTGAGGGTGTTCTTTTCGTTCATCACAAAATTATTGCCATGAAATGAATTTATTATTTTTGATTTACATAATATATCGGTTATCCTTACGATTCATGTCTCCATTTCACTTCAGATGCTTAAAAAAACTATTCTGTATTTTAATTCAAAAATTTAATAAACAAAAGATACCATAAAAACTCAATTAAAAATGAATCAGCAACATGAAGTGAATTGGGGTCATGAATCCCAAAGATATCCAAAATGTCTTCTCTGTATATAAAGTAAAGTATTATTTGCATTTATATATTGCATTCACCTGTTAGAACTTTTATTTCTAAACAAAAACAGAATTGCTTACCTGAAAAGCCGCCACCACTATGACAAAAATTAACCTGTTTTTAGGTACGAACAAATCATCACTTATCAAGGTAAATGGGCTATTTATTTTGGACTGGTTTCACACTTGCTCTTTCAGAAAAAATGCTATTCTTTTAAATTTGAATATTTGAATTTTACTTGTAACCAGAGTTGTTTTCTCTTTGTTTAAACTATAAGACAGACAGACAGACAGACAGACTGACAGAAAGAAAGAAAGAAAGAAGCTAGAAAAGTGAGAAAGACAAAGAGAAGGCGATAATTATATCAAATCAGCTATTTAAATTATTTCTTTGGGGGTGGGAGGTGACAATGTCACAGACCAATGAGTTGCATGCACTGAGTTCGAATTCAGTTGTTTTTTTCCTCCCATAGAAACGCTTTCACTTATGATGTTGGAAACCTTCATGTGATCCCTCCTGTAAGTACTTGATTTTTTTCTAGAAAAAGAAATTCTGACTAGAAAAAATGTCTAAGCAACTGATAAACAATAGAATCACCTGATTCGTTCGGAATGAATAATCGCTTCATTTACTCATATAATATTGTGTCTTTTCTCACAATATTGTGCTGCGATTTTAATAGTTTTCAATCCTTCTATGTTAATGTTTTACTCATTTTTTTTTTTCGTTTTTCTTTTAGTTTAAATCTTGACTTTATTTCTGCTATTTAAAAATAAGGAAAACAAAAGAGGACGAAAAGAGGGCGAAAAAAGGCGTACATTGAATTATTGAACAGCGAATTTAATTTGCCAAAAAAAGGAACCCGACAAACGGTGCAAGCAGCTGGTATTATTTGCATCTCTCAAACCAGTCATGGATTTTGAAAGTCAAGTAGAAAGTCGAATAAAAATGGCTTTAAAATATTTTTAGTGTATTTTTTTTTATATATAAAATTTAACTTTTCATGAATGAAACTGAAAGTCGGTTGAACCATGCTCGAGAATAGTTTAGTTTCTTCTTCTTCTTCTTCTTCTTCTTCTTCTTCTTCTTCTTCTTCTTCTTCTTCTTCTTCTTCATCATCATCATCATCATCATCATCATCATCATCATTAACTCTTAATTTAGAATGACTTCATCAAGACACTGTCTTTGTGAGTATCTATTTACTTGCCTTTTAACGAGGATAGTGTTGGGACGATTATCGGAATCAGAATCAGGAATCGGAAAAGTCAGAACTTTTTGGGTTATCGAAATCGGAAAAATTTGCGCCGATTTTCCGATGCCAAAAACGATTCTTTTAATTATCTTTTTACTTGATTTTGTTTAAAACAAAATCTTCTACTGCTGGTAGTAAAAATAAAATAATAAATATTTTTTTTAAACTACTAATAAAGCTAAAAGCTATAGATCACCCCCTTCAGAAGTGTGTTTGTACATTTGATAAAATATATGTGTTTTTATTGTAATCAGGAAAAAGTAACAATTTTATAGAATTCAGAGATTTATAAAGAATCGGAATTGGAATCTGTAATTGTATCGGAATCGGGAAAAATATTGGAATCATCCTATCATTACACGAAGATAAAGTTAGACACAGGGTCAGTTGAAAAATGCACCTCTCTCAAAAAGGGCCACACTGAATTGGTAAAAACAAAAACAAAACCTTCCTTAATCTAGAAGGATTTCTCCTTCACTGACTGAGAACACAATAAGTATTACACTGAATTATTTATTTGAAAAAAAAAAAACAACATAAAAGTAGATAGCCATTCCTGTAATAGAAAAAAAAAAATCCAAACAGCGATGACAAAAAGAAATAACTCTATCGTAAAGCTAGGTGGATAAAGATAAATTAGGTGCGAGGTCATCAAAAGTGTGGGGAAAATGGGAGTCGCTTGTCATCTTTGTTTACCATATGTTTAGCTATAAACATTGCAGCCACAACAATACCACATTTGCTATAAGAGTTATCTCTTATTTTATGCATAAATATATGTACATATGTTAATGAAATACTACACTTTGATCTCATTCATGTAAAGAAAAGAAAATTATCCAATGGCGAATATTAGATGTAGTCGACCCAAGCAAATTTTAGCACTATTAGTCCAGTCAGAGAAGTTTCTTTGAATTTAAAAGAATTCAAGGTAAAAAAATGGTACCATTAATCCAGTCAGGGTCAGCAGTAGTCATTCTCTAATGTCAAGATGAAAAGTTATGCCTGAAAAATGCAAAGAGATTAAGTATATTTTATACAGCGATTCTGATACCTCATTGGTTTGTTCTTCTCGTCCCCCTGGCTATAAATATAATCGTCCAAATCTTTGTGATTATACACGTATCAATTGTAAAAGCTTCAGCCATTTATTTAGCAATTTTTTTTTTTTTTTTTTTTTTTTTTACAAAGGCATCACCACATTATCAAGGCCCAGAGGCCACTCAAGGATAAGGGTTAAAGAGTGTACAGTAGAAGTTGGTCAATATAGTAATCATTAGTAATGAAAATTTGGTAAATTTAATAACTTATATGGAACGGCTCATCAAGAACTTATTTACCTTAGACTTGAACACAACCATATTGTAGTCAGCCGGAAAGCAGGAAAACGGAAGACAATTCCACAGGCGTGAAGTTCTAAGAAAGAAGCTTTGTTCATGGAATCTATGTTTAGGTTTAGGCACAGATAAAGAGTGGGGGAAATTATTGATAGTGTTTACAGCTAGACGAGTGTTTCTTGTGAAAGTTTGGCGAGGGGGGACCATAGATTGAAGCTCAGTTGAACACTTTCCAATTAGTAGCAATCGATAGTACATCCCAGTCAAGGGTCTAATCTCAATAATCAATTTGGCAGAAACTGGGGCATTTTGGTAGCGTTTTATTTGTCGGGCTGAAGCATTTGTTCTGGATAGTTCTAGGAGGTCCAACCTATCAATACTCGCTGCCCATCTTCAGTGGGGGAAGTAAATTTATTGCTTACTGCCTGAAACGCCCTGGCCAGGAAATGCCGATGGGGCTACTCACGCAATTATTAATAGGCCAGAGTGCTCCTCCTTTAGGGGTGTTGGTTTGATTCTTTCCATCTTCCAACCTTGTGTCACATCTCCCTTTGGTGAGGAGTAAATAAATATCTACCCACACCAATTATGCCCAAAATAATGCAACATTTACATTTTTTAACAAATTAGGTACAAGGCCATCAAAAGTGTGGGGGGAAATTGGGAGTCTTTTGTTATCTTTGTCTATTTTATTTGTCTATCTGATGCTTAACTATAATCATTGCACTACAATACCAGATTTACGATAGGAGTTATCTCTTATTTTATTCATAACTACATGCATATATGATTATGATTTGATCCCAGTCTGAAGGCCCATCGTTTTCATTTATTTGCTACCTCTCTTCAATTATCGCAGTTGTGTGTCAGTCTTTTTTCATACTTATGTATTACCACTTATCAAGGGTCACTTGAGGGTTAGGGTCAATAAGATGAAATGATGACTAGTTAAAACGTGAAGAACATCATAAGAGGGTTAATGCTGATTTATAGAATCAACTGTTTGGTTACTCAATCAATCAATCAATCAATGAGGAATCCCTCCCTGGACTTTAGCGATCTAACTCTGTCTCAAGCTAACTGCTGCCATGTGGGACCCATGTATTGTATCAGGTCGTCCCTTTATACTTGGTCTTCCCTTTGGCCTTTTATGTTCATGAGGTGTCCATTCCATTATCCTGATGGATCATCTGTTGTCATGTTGTCTGGCTATGTGCCCTGCCCATCTATGTTTGGATGTTTAACTCTTGTTTGTTGGCGAATCCAGATGTTTGTCTTTCTATCTCATTGAATGATGCCTAACATTATCCTTTCCATCTTCCTTTGTGCTACTGCCAAGATTTCACTTTGGTGAGTTGCCAGGTACCATGTTTCACTACCGTAGATCATAAAAGGTAGTACGTATTCATTGAAGATCTTCCCTTTGATTGACATATTTGCTTTTCGGCTTCTCATGATATTCTCCACTTTCCCCAAAGCTGCCCATCCCAATGCTATCCTTCTCTTTATCTCAGGTAGGAGATTTTCATCTTTCGTAATTTTCTTTCCCAAGTAGATGTAGCTTTCAACTTCCTCAATGGTCTTTCCATCAACAATTATTGGCGACTTAGTCGGGAGGATATATCACAGATATCTGTTGGCAGTTGATTAGAAGTAGATGTGGCAGTGTGCACCATATATAGGAAGCCCTTATGAACAAGCTCTGTTTATGGACATGTAACCTGATGCTAGGTACATGGAGTTGAAAGGAAAATGAAAGTTGTTCTTCATTGTGATAGTAAAAATGTTTTTGTTGCGAATGTTTTACATCAAACAGTTGAGCAATTTCCATGGAAATAACGATAAAGAAGAGAGTGACTAGCAATATCTCTTTTGCGAAAAATGTAAGAGATCGATCTCCACTAAATTTGAAATCGATTTTGAACTCTTTCTAGGTCACGAAAACTACTCTCAGCAACGCCTTCCCAGACGTGACAGTAGTACTCTATCCTTAGCACGTATCTGACCCTTATATAGGTAGAAAGTTTCATCAGAAGATGTGTACTTTCTGAGGAATGCTCAAACAATTTTTCCAGTCAACTTAATAATAGATTGAATGTAAGGCTCCAACTTTAGATCTGGAGTGAAAGTCAGTTGTCTATGGGATAATTTTTATGAAAATCAAATTTTTATGGTCACAGATCGCTCAAACCTAGAATTTTTCAGAAATTGAATAAAATACTTTTAATAAAAGTAATTTTAAAAATTTTCTAAATTTAGTTAAATCACTGTAATTGTGATAAAGAATTAACTCACTTAGAAGATGTAATCGCTTGTGATAAAATAGCATTTATTATTGAAAGTAAAACTTTACAATTTTTTTCACTGATTTGTCTTACAGACATGTAAGTTTTGTGTGGCATTAGTTGTTTTTTTCCTAGTATACCATCATTTTGTGCAGTACAGCTCCATAGTTTATAACATGTTGGATTCAAACTGTTTGGTGTTGAATGACTGTAGTTGTTCGCATATTGAAGTCCATAATTACCCTCCAAACATTTTCATAGTCATGTTATTTTCTGTCCTGACTGATCATGACTGACGACTGCAACTTTTAATATTATCCCTTACACTTTCTGTGTCCCTGAATTTTTCCAGGTGGCGTTTAAGTGTGAGTTTGGTTGAAAAGCCCCTTCGAACTTGTCATCAAGTTTAGACCACCAATTTCGCCAGTAATTAGATCTCTGCAACCATATTCATCTCCTTCTTTTTACCTTAAAAAAATAGAAGCCAGTATTCATAGAAAGGAGATCGATAATAAAATAATACATTGTTTGGGATCACCCTGTATATTCTATTAGGCTCCAACAATGCAAAATGAGAAACTAAATACGCATGTGTCTGCGCATATATGTTATGCATATGCAAATGTACACAGACCAAACTATGATACATGAGCACACAAAGAACTGACACCGTTTCTCCGTCTCTGTCCACACATCTATCTCTAGTTTCAATTGTACTTCAGTGGTAAACACAACACTCTCCCTTTTTTTTATTACTTTCGCTTTTCTCCCATTTCACTTCGGCTTCGTTCATCATTATTCATCGTCATCAGTCCACAATTCAGAACAAATTCATTAAGACACTATCTTGATGCATTATATATCACCGATCTCCATCTATTCTGATCTGTGTTTTACTAATGAGTCAACACTTATCAAAGCTAAAATCTAATCAAAGGACAATTAACGGGATGAACGATGAAGAATATTATTAGAAGATTGAAAATGATGAATGGAATGGAATGGACAAGATTTAATTGCTTATAAGAGCAGTTTATGACAAGTATTTATTGACATTAGATTTTAAAACAGCCATGTTGTAACCTGCAACAAAGCAATTCCATCGTAACGTGTTCCACAGATTGGAAATTCCTGGGGAGAATGAATTTTCTGTTCATGAAAATTTTATTTGATATTAGACACCCGGAGGATAAAAAGGAAAGCTATTTATAGTTGTTGTTGTGGTAATAAGATGACTGCTTACAAGAAGGAACTGAAGATCGTTGAAGAACCTTTTATGGAAAAAAAAAAAAACGATGAATTAAAAAAAGACCAGCAACGTCTTCTCTATCATAAAGTTTCCCTTTCTCTTTCTCTTTATATAAAACTAAACGAAACTTCCATGATCAAAATTGACTGTGCAAAAAACAGAGTATCATGAACGCACACAATCAAAAACTATTAAGCATATCAGTCACAGATTCAAATGCTGATGAAAAGAAATATAACTTCTGCATAAACATCAATGTCCACTAGAATAATTCCAATGTAGAATGCATCATATATAAGGCAACCATCCACCTGAAGGAGGACAGTAACAACATCAAAGTTTACATCAGCATATCCGTGGGAAGTTAGGAACAACAACTTTACACCCATAGAAATTTATTCACCAATCCATCGCTAAATATGAAAGAATAAATTGAACCAAAAATTCAGATTTATTAGTGACAACAAAAAACAAGTGAACGAGGCACAAAAAAAATGACTAAGTTCAGCATTTGTCCCAACCCATTTAGCCCCCAAATTACTCAGGGGACGTCAATTCCTGGTGAAAATAAACAAACGGTGCAGTCTTAGGCCTTAACATATGTAAATTTGCACCATGCAAAAAAAGAAATGACTGAGTCCATCATTTGCTCCCCCCCCCCCATTTAACCCCAAAAGTCCCCAAGACCTTAACATATTTAAATTTGAGTTCAGCACCATGCAAAACTGCTAAATAGACATACACAGAACATTTTGGACAAATATGGTAAAATAGTCCCAAAAATGAAGTATTTTTATTAGTCCTAAAAGAGCCCCTGGGGCACATCCAAAAGTTATTGCGAAGTATAGACAAACAAAATTATACAGAAATCAGTTAGTTACAACTTTTCAGAAAGTTTATAAAAAATTCAAGGCATCAGTTTTTTTTTTTTTTAATACACACAAAAATGTCAATTTTAGCTATTTTAACCCGGGGAGGGGGGACCGGAGTTTTCCCAGAAATTCCGTTCAATTACTTTTTTACTCATATCATGTTTAATGTTTGTGCAAAATTTCCGAAAATTCCAAGGCGTAGTTATTGAGAAACTGCGAACAGACAAACGGGCGAACGGACGAACAGACAAGGGTGAATTTACAGGTCCACCCTCCTTTTGTTGGGGGACTAAAAACTAAATTCGCTGAACATCTATGGTTTTTGAGGGATGAAGTACTGGCTGCCTCCTACTATTACCTTCTTAAATTGACACCTCCCTGTATGAATTGTGTAAGTAACTTCTCCCTCCCTTGATATTTCCAATATGATGTAAGTGTCTAAACTTCTCAGTACGTGAGTGTACACATCTGATGACTTTGAATGAAATAAATTATAGTGTTGAGGCAGAAAAATGTTGGCTTGAGTTTTATCTTTTGGTCAATTTTCTCTGCAATTCTAACATTGAATCCTGAAGTTTTAAACGTATATGCAATTTATGTTTGGAAGACAAAATTAGGACACTTTAATATGAACATAATAATATACTAGCATTCCAGCCCAGCATTGCCCAGGTGTTTGGAAGTGTATGTTGAGCAAAACAAAAAAAAAAAAAGTGGTGGTAGGAACACAGGCTCGAACCCGTACCATGAAGGAGGAAAAGAACGGGGAAAAAAACAAGACGTCTTTGCTGTTACGACTACCGCCAAACTGGAAGTGACGGAGGTTTAAATTAAGGCTAGACAATCGAAAAGAAGGGATGTTTTTCAATAATATCGTCAAAAAAAGCAACCCCTCCCTGTAGAAAAGTGCCCAGTTGAAGGTGAAGAAATTAATGTTTTTAGCCAATTTTTCGATATTTGTCGTCTGAAAGGTTGAGCTTAAAAACCATACTGATCTTGTGAAAATCCGTCGCCTATGTTGAAAGTTTTAGGCAGACATGCAAACATACATACATACATACATACATTTATATATTGGTAGCTTGAATTTTCGACCCAAACCGATGAAAAAGTTTGCCCTATCTCTGAATACCCTTTATGTAAAATTTCAAATGTTTAGACCAGAAATTGTCAGAGTAATTTGATAGAGACCGCAGAGGTTAAGTTTTTTTTAACTTCGACCCCTATTATGACCACTTAACATTTATTGTTTTGGGCTCAAATCAAGTTATTAAGTTAGATCCATGTCCAAGGAACCTATATCTAAAATTTCAATTGTTTATACCCAAAATTGTCGGAGAAGTTTGGAAGAGTTCTCAAAGATGAAATCGTTGAACTTTGACCGCTTAACAGCCAAATTTCTGGCCGAAAATTGATTACCAAGATTTTTCCAAATCTCAGTACCCTGTATATCAAATTTCGAGTCTGTAAAGTGAAAATTGACAGAGATATTGTGTAGGGAAATGTACACAGACACACACACACACACACACACACACAGACACTTTCACTTTTATAGATATATAAATAGATTAACACAATTATGTTGACACACCAGTTCTCGACAGATTACTGAGGTTGAGCAATGATGAGCCTGGCCAGTACCAGATGGGTGACCATTTGGGAAGGCTAGGCGCTGTATATATCGTGCCGAGTCATAGAAATTTCCAGGTTGGTATCTCAGTGCGTGTGTAACTCACTGGGAGAGATGCATCCCCGAATCAAGATGGAAAGCAATCAGCAACTAGTCTTTACTTATCTTCTTGAGATTATCATAAATCTACAATTTGGAGAGCCATGGTCGCCGATGCTGTTAAAACAGCAGGGCCACTGCATGCATGCATGTATGCATGTGTGCAATATATTGAATAAGAGGAACGAGTTAATGGCAAGATGTAAACATAGACATAACTTTAAGATAACCGTACACTGAGGGCACCTTACACTCGAAAACTGGTAATTTATGCACATTAGACATAGCGTATACAAATCTAAAATCAATAATCATTAATATAGGTGATTGAATGCACGATGCCTATATTCTGATCACTCCCAGAACTATTGTGATTGGGTGATCTTGTGTACATTCATTGGGTCTCCTACGAATATACATTATCTTAACTTGTATATTTATCATACATTCTCTGTGCTTGGTTTCATTATCGTAGTATACCTAGTTGTAATAATATCCCTCCCACAATTCCCTATCATATCCCACTTGAATCCTATAGTTTTTGTATGGACTCTTATTACCTTCTGTTCACTGCATTCCCAACTATTAACCCCTTTTTATGTATCCGTTTTGGGCATTCTAAAACCTCTTTCTTACTCCATTTCATACGAATATATACAGGGTGACCCCCCCCCCAAAAAAAAAAACAAAAGCTAAATGGAGGCCATCTAGAACATATGCTGTAGAACGGAGAAAAAAACGCCAAAGACCCTAGTGTTTTGATGTGATTGTTTGAATATAATAAACTAGTTATGACCAAAGTTTCATTTCATTCAGACAAAACACTAAGAGACGGGGCCTAATTAGAGTTGGGGCCTGTTTTTTTGGGGGGGGAGGGGGTTACCCTGTATATTTCCATTATTTTAAGAATCTTTCTATAAGTATTATTAGCATTTTTGATTCTTGTGTTAATTATGATTATGTTTACTTGAAATAATACTGCTATAATACACAAACAATATATATATATATATATATAGTCTTTGAAGTTTTTAACCTTTAAAACTATACAAAAAATTACTTTTTATCATTCGTCAAAAAACCATCTAGTCAGTAAGTCATTTAATCACCTGCAATCACTGCATCAACTCTCTCGAATTTACTATAATACCAATTTTTTTTTATTTTTCAAGGGATCATCAGTTGTTTACCATGAAACACTGTTTCGGGGATTTAAAAACAAAACAGTATATTACATCATGGCTCCCCAGCAGTGTTGATCAAACACCACCACCCTTAATCTTAGGAAGAAGATATATATATATATATATATATATATATATATGTATGTATATATATATATATATATATATATATATATATATGTACATATACTCTTTATTTGTTTTTACATTAGTAGTATTATGTTGCTACTCAATCATGAGCATGTTTCGGTCAGTTAGGTACTAATAACTAGATACATGTTGAGGCGATACAGCTTATACGAAAGCAAAGATTGCAAAGATATTCTCCAAAAAGCGTCCAAAAAAACATGGTAATCGAAGATGTCAGAATGTATGAGGAAGCTCAAAGAACAGCCATTGCTGTCACTCGGGCTAAACAATGTGCATGGACAAATTGGAATGACATCGAATCGATTTAATCATCGTGGAAATCTGTAAGTCGCCTGTGATAGTCTTAAGAACATAGTCTAATATGCATCAAGCTGGATTTGGTCGAAAGCAAAAAGATTTCTGCGTGAAAAAACATGATAAATTCTCTTTGTTTATCTGTTTTTTAACGCATTGCCTGGTGCCAAAATCTGAAACAGGGCCTAATTAGAGATTTTTGAATTTATATATATATATATATATATATATATATATATATATATATATATATATATGGTGATTGTCACTTCTTGACAGAAGAAGACCATCTTTTCCTTACTTTATTATTACTTTATTATTCATTCATTTTTATGTACTTTTGAAATTTTGTTATTTTTTTTATTTATTATAGAGAGAGCGAGAGAGTGAAACACAATATAGGAGTGACCACAGCCGAGGTCAGCGACCTTGACAAGCCCAATAAAAGAGTAATAAAAATTGAAAATTCCAATTAATAGTAGACACTTACACGCATCCACCCCTTGGAAATACTTCAAATGAACTACGAAAATGCCATTTTTACATCTCCAACACATTTGAAAATAATTTCTGACGAGGATGCTTCACAGAACGTCTGAAACGTGTAAAAACGATTTCAATGATTTAAAAACATTATTACAATGATCCAAACATAATTCTCAATGAAAACCAAGACACGGAATAATAAAATAATGTTAAAAAATACACATTGTTGGTGACTACCCCCTTATTAAAATATATATATATATATTTAAATATATATATATATATATATATATATATATATATATATATATATATATATATTTAAATATATATATATATATATTTTAATAATAATAATAATAATAATAATAATAATAATTTAAATATATATATATATATTTTAATAAGGGGGTAGTTGCCTGTCTAGCCGCACTGATGAGCTGTGAAACAGCGAAACAGTACTGTATGTGGATGACTATATATATATATATATATATATATATATATATATATATATATATATATATATATATATACACGCATCCACAAACATACTGTTTCACTGTATTACAGTTCTTCAGTGCGGCTAGACTAGTACCTATAATCATTTGGTTGATAGTCGGTAGTTCTACTCCCTAAGCCACAGGAGCAGTGCTCGTAAATCATATCTCCAATGTTTTTACATAGATATTGGCTGCTACTTTTAAAGTGTTCCATTTGTTTTAACAAAGAGCTTTGCATTAAACTCAGTAGTGGTGCTCTTTCTCTCTCCCTCTTTCCCCCTCTCGCTCTCTCTCTCTCTGTCTCTTTATATATATATATATATATATATATATATATATATAGGTTAGGTCATATTGTTCGAATGGAGGATGCGAGACTGCCTAAGCAGTTGTTTTAATGGCGAGCTTAAAACTAGGGAATGTCCTCAACATCAACCAAAGAAGCGCTTCAAGGCTTGCATAAAAGATGATCTTAAAGCTTTCAAGATTCCTGTTCAGAACTGGGAGACCCTGGCAAAATGCCGGCTCGAATGGAGGGGGCTAGTTAGAGGAGGATCTGAATTTTATGCAAGGGAAAAAAATCAATCATGCTGAACTCAAGAGAAGCCTTCTGAAAGGCAATGTGTCGGTTTTGCCCATCGAATTGGGAATATGAGGCTTGTAATCACGTGCTCTTCTCCAAAGTGGCTTACATTAACCACAAAAAAAAAACACATGCCATGAGCATAAGAGGCAAAAAAAAAAGAAATGGAGGCAGAAGTGAAACAAGTTTAAACACACAACTTTGTCTGCCAAATGTGTGGTAGATATGCAAGTCAAATGCTAGCCTGAAAAGTCATCCTCAGGCCCAGGGACGTGGTTTGGGTGTCGCTGACGACTAACCTGAAAACTATGATGAGGTTGGTGAGGAGCATTGGGATGGCTAACGTCTGTAAAGACAAAGCAATTGCCATATACATATATATACTGTGTGTGCAAAATCAAGACTTCAAGACAAGGTGTTGATGGCAACAAAAAGTGTATTTCATTTTACGTTACAATTGTTTTAATGTCTAGTTCAACAATTACAAGCATTATATCGTTTGAAAATATAAAGTCTGAAGAAATGCTGGTTTTTGAAAATTTTCAAATGATATAATGCTTGAAAATGTGGAACTAGACATTGAAACAATTGTAAGGTAAAATGAAATACACTTTTTGTTGCCATCAACACCTTGTCTTGAAGTCTTGATTTTGCGCACACAGTATATTAATGCTCAATTATGAAATGTGATAATTTTGTAGCTTAATCCTTAAGTCAACCATTTTTGGCTTAAAACCTATTGGTATATGAAACTTTACTGAATTACACGAACTCAGTATATTACATATAAGTCTATATATATATATATATATATATATATATATATATATATATATATATATATATATAAGTAAAAATCATTTATAGATTGGTTCGTTTATTCAGTAAGGGAATACAAACAATTAGTTGATGGCTAGACGGGACTTTTTATGCCAAGGCATTTTGAAGCCTAATGCTTCTCATCAGAAGAGTAGAGAAGATGCTAGGTAACATAGTGGTGATGCGGCGTCTATCGTGGGATTCATTAGGAATGAAATAGATCAATTAAAATTATAGATGATGTTGGGGGGAGTTTGATCGAATTCTAAATATATATAGGCGACACACACACACACACACACACACACACACACACACACACACACATATATATATATATATATATATATATATATATATATATATATATATATATATATATATATATATATATATATATATATATATATGCATGTATGTTTTTATTATTTCAACCTTGGGGATTTTTACTTAAATCATTGTTGTTTAAATTGACAGGACAATAAATTATCCTGTCGATCTCGTCAGACGACAAACAATCTCCCCGCTTTATTTTAATTCATTTTAATTTCTTTCCTTCTATTCTTAATTTTTAATTTCAATTCTAATTATAAATATAATCTATATTTCTTCTCCCATCCCTTTTCTTTTTTTCTCTCACTCCTCTCTTTTCCCTCTCTACCTAGCACTTCAACTCTTAGTTTTGTGATACCAATACGTAATTTAAAAGAATCTTTTCCTCCTAATTTATTTTGGATTAGATCGTCTGACGAGATCGTCAGGATAATTTATTGTCATGTCTATTGAAACAACTTGTAATGATTTAAGTAAATACACACGAGGTTAAAATAATAAAAATATATTTAGCTCTACTAACGTATTGAGCATTTTTCCGTTTTTTTTTTACCAAGACCAGTATTAGGGTTAGGGTTAAAATTATCTTAATATGTTTAGGCATTTAACGTTAATTTCATTATCATTATTAATAAATGTTAGAAGAATTCCTCAAATTATGTTGCATTATATTTCTGATAGGCATAAAAATTCTAGTAGTTGTCATGATGAATAAACTACACATGTAAAGAAACCTTACCATAGCGCACGTGTGAATTCACAGAACGTTAAGATTTTGAAATGAAAAGCAAAAAAAAAAAAAAGACGGAAAATCAAGCGAAGAATCAATACGAAAGGTCACGAGTGTAACATCCATAGAGTGTTACGAAAAAAAAAGAAAAAAAAAGGGCATCATGTTATTCTGGCACTTATGTTATTTGTTATGGATTGTATAGATCATACCTGCTGTTGGCCATACCCAATACTAGCCCCTATTATCACCCACCCTCCCTCATAACATTGTAATCCTTCTACTCGATTATTTTCACAACTCCAACCTAATGTATCATTTCCACATAACTATTTAAGTAAATGTCAAATATAAGTGCAGGGAACTCACTTGGATAAATATTCAATAGATTATGTGCTCTGACTGGAATAAAAGAACTATTAATGGTTCAAGAATTTATAATATAAAAGTGAAAAAATTCCTGTCCTGTGTCCATATTCTTTGTCTGCATTTACTTGACAATCCTGGTCGTGTAAATTGTTGCAAAACAACTGTAACATTTTGAAGAAATGTGCATTAAATGTGATTTATTTACATAATTGTTTTAAGATCTTTAGAAATGTTTGCTGTATTTGATTGGACAATGTTTGCTTGACAATTCTCCCTATGCTAATCACTAGGACTATGACAACAGCATATTCTTTTCATTGTTTTAACTCTCGAGTATATATCCGACACAATTAGACACAATTAATTAACCGAGAATCACATCACTTTATCTAAAAACATATAAGATATCAACAGATACACACTCGAGAGTCAAAATAATAAAAAGAATATGCTGTTGTCATAGCCTTACTAATCAATGTACAGAAATAGCAACAGCGATAGTCAAACAGATAGACGGCAAGGAACAACGATGAATATACCAGTTAAGCAATATTTGGTCCATCACCCGGAATAGAGTAGAGAAAAATGCATTATGTTTCTTTCTTTTCACTCTCTGTGTCCTGTTTTTTTTTTCTCACTTCCTCTCTCTTTCATTCCTCTCGCTCTCTCTCTCTCTCTCTCTCGCTCTCTCTCACACACACACACACACACACACACACACACACACACACACACACACACACACACACGCATATAAAACGGAGAAAGAATTTACTTACCAAATCACGAGGGCAGGGTTAGACAAAAGGTCGGTTTTGAGTGTGGGAAAAATCCAGCATCACAAAACAGGCGAACTCTGGATGGAGACAAAAATAAAAATGATCTCAGTCTCAAAGGATTGCACCTTCACTGACTGAGCACAGAACAGCTTAAAGACCAAGAAGTGCTTTTCTTTTTTCATGTGTGAAAATAGTCTTTCTCTCTATTAGTCATTTCCTTTTCTCACTTTCTCTCTATATGTGAAGAGACAATATATATTGTTAAATGTTTTTGACTCCTGACGGCGGTATGACACCAATGATTTCGAAGATCGTTTTTATAACCACAAGTCATGGTGAGCAACCAATGAAAAGCTTCCAAAGTTACTATAAAAATTGTCGAATTTTGGATTCAATCAGTTCGATGCCATCTTTGTTACTGGCAATTACACTCAGGATCGTGCTTCACTGCTTCTTCACTGCCATCTTTGTTCAACATAATGTCTCAACACTTAACATATATATATATATATATATATATATATATATATATATATATATAGTGGGAGTTTGGTATAAAACTGACACATTGCCTTTTGGAAAGCTTCCCTTGAGTTAAGCGTGATTGATTTTTTTCCTCGCAAAAAATTCAGATCCTCCTCTAACTAGCCTCCTCCATACGGGCTGGCATTTTGCCAGGGTCTCCCAGTTCTGAACAGTAATCTTGAAAGTTTTAAGATCGTCTTTTATGCAATCCTTGAAGCGCTTCTTTGGTCGATGTTGAGGACGTTCCCTAGTTTTAAGCTCGCCGTAAAACAACTGCTTAGGCAGCCTCACATCCTCCATTCGAACAATATGACCTACCCAGTGCAACCTATATATATATATATATATATATATATATATATATATATATATATATAATATAGATATATATATATATATATATATATATAAATTTAAAAGAACAAACTAACATTTTTAAGCCTCAGCACTAATAATTTATTTCGTCCACAGTCATCAGATGCTTGATTATCACTCATGTATTGAGAAATTTACACATTATAGAAATATCAAGGAAGGGAGAAGTTACTTACCAGACTCAGACAGGTAGGAGTCAATTTAAAAAAGGGAGTAGTGGGAGGCAGACGGTATCTAATCTAATATCTTGTGACGTGTTATTCCTCCTGCTCTTTAGCCATTTAGTCAATCTCAGTGTGTCTGGAGTTAGCATGATCTTGATTCTACTTTTATTTATAACCGTGACGTCGTTAGTTAAAATCTGAATTTTAATCTACTTTCTATATTCAACCGGTTAGATCAAAATCGAGTTACAAATTGGAGCAATATAGACAAATAGTTCACAGGCACCCTTGCAGAGGATATCCATTGTCTCTCGAGACTGAGCAGAGGCCATGATGAATTAATGGAAGTTTTATTTAATAAATTTAAATTTTATTTTGTAATGCAATTAAGCTGGTCGCAGTCTCATTTCTCCTGGATAAAAATGATCCCTCTAATTTTTAATTACACCAAAATAGGATGGAGTACTGTTGCCACATTCTGGGTAGGAGAGGTTTGGAGCTCTCTGTTCTTTCTTGATCGAGTTCAAAACCGGCTTGAAACCTGGTGGGTGATGCCCTTTTCTCTTCCCTGCAACCTCTTTTCCACAGAAAAGGTGTCTCTGCTCTATCGTTATCTTCCTGTCAAGTGCTCGTCTAAGCTTCAATCTATGGTCCCCCTTGCCAAACTTTCACAAAGAACACTTGTCTATCTACAACCACTATCAACAATTCCTCCCACTCTCTATCTGTGCCTTAATCTAAATGAAGATTCCATGAACTAAGCGTCTTTCTTAGAACTGCCCGCCTATGGAACTCTGTTCTACTGGCCCGCTTTCCAACTGACATGGGTGTCTTCAAGTTCAATATAAACAAGTTCTTGTTGAGATGGCCCTTTAAGTAATCAAATTATAACAAATTCCAACTATTAATGATTACACTGTTGTCCCGATGACTGCCATATGCCCATTAACCCTTATCCTCGAGCGGCTTGATAAGTGGTGACCTCCTTGTAAGAAAAAAAACAAGAGGAGCATACTGCTTTATGTAAAGCTATTTTGTTGCGTCATTACATCTATGCTAAAACATACATGCGACGACACAACATAATAATCAAATCATGGGCCGAGTTTTACTTTAAAGCATATGGCAAAGCTTCCCAGCGTATGCAAATGGATGACTGGATTTTGCTAATGATTAAACACCTAAAATCTGTTCCTAGTAAAGGCATTAAAATATTCATGTCATTCTTTCATTGTGATACAGTATCTCTGAGGTGTGTATAATCCCATTATACACATGCCTTTCTAGTATTCATCATCATCTCTTCCCTTTTCTTGGACATAGGAGGCTTCTTTTTTATTAGAGACTTTATTAACTTTAGAAAGAAGGAGAAATTGGAGATTAGAGAAAGAGAGAGAAAGAGAGAGAGAGAGAGAGAGAGAGAGAGAGAAAGAGAGAGAGAGAGAGATGGCTTGGGCCGCGATATGATTCTACCTCATATTGTACACTTTCCCACGAACTTGATTTTCTGGGGATGATCAAACTCTTATGACCGTCCTATTCGAGAGTCTGTCCAGAAAGAGAGGTGAAATCAATTTTATGGAAACCGCATAATATTTTAAACTTTTATTTACCCACTAAGGTTATCTTTTTGAACCCTACACCATCAATCATTCCCTTCACCCAAATCGAGAGCTTTCGTTATGTTATTCTTTTACTCCATGCTGGCCTTCTAGCATGATGTGTACGTGAATATTGTTACATAACCTGATGGTACACGATAATCTAAAATGTTTAGACAGTATATTTTTTTAGTTGTCTTATTGTTTCCCAACGATTCTTTGAAAACCTCAGTGCAAATCAAAAAGAATTATTGATTTACCATAATTCAAGCTTTATTTTAAGTTACCATTTTATACAAAAGAGAAAAACTTATTCTTCGTCTTATTTTGTTGGTCCCTAATGAATGTATTGATTTTTAAAACTGAAATATCTTTGAGCACAAAGTTTTCAAAAGAACAGACCATGGTCAATTTTTCTTATTAATTTGCCTTCATCTCTTATTCTTTTCGTGTCATTATTTATAGACATTTCTTTGAAGTCAGTCTAACCAAATCTATATTTGATTTCATAAATATCACAGATGTTCACATGTTAATCCTGATTTAAAAATAAACAAAATAGTATAAAGAGATATTATTTTTAAAACTCTTTTGTTAAAAATGGAAGATCAAAAATGATTTAGTTCAAAATGGATTTCGGAGAAGAGATCAAAATTTCTTCTAATGTTTGAAACATTGTTCTAGTTTATTTGAATAGTTCAAATGCAAATTGCGAAATTAGATTAATAATAAGAAAAAAAAAAAAAGAAACAAATATTCTTTTTACTCTCAAGTGCTTTGGCTTATAATTTAGTAATCCATTAGGAAAACAAAAAGCTAGAATTCGATTATGTAAACTTATTTTACTTGAACACAAGAAAACTAAACAGTTCATTTAACAGTTAAAAGAAATCTTCTCAATCACAAATTACCATGACTATGCTAGCTGAAAACTCATCGTTTGAACTCCTCAGATTAATATTCACATACAACATGAATTGGAAGAGATATATCGAAGACATTACCAAGGCTGCTGCAATGCAGTTGTGCTTACTCTACCCTGCTAGAAAACTATTTAACACCTGGCAGTATTCTTTATCTCTACAAAGCCATCAATGCCTTGTTTGGGATGAATAAATGCAACAAAATAAATACACTTGGTCTAGATGAACTTTGTAGCAATTAATCTTCTCAGTTAATTGTTTTTTTTCCTCAAATAACATTAAAAAGCAAAAGATAAATGAACACACATCATGACAGAATGACTATGAAGAAATGGAGAGAGAACAAACTACTACTATGTGTTATCAAACCAACAAGACTAAAGTTGTCTATAGGATAGTGCATTGTTGGCGGCTGTTTGTTATGCATATATATATATATATATATATATATATATATATATATATATATATATATATATATATAACACAGAGTTACTCATAACCATATATACCATATATTACCATACATATATAATAGAGTTACCCATAACGACTAAAAAAAATAGAAGAGGTTAAAACATACAAAATATTTCTATTATCATTCTACCCGTCTCTGTCTTTCCCTTTATCTTTCTCTCTTCCTCACTACCTCGTTTTCCCAATCCATCTCGTCCCCTTGTATACACCCCGAGATACAGTGGCTCTAGGATGCGTTTTTTTTTTTTTTTTCAGATTACAATGTGGAATGCGATGTTTTCCGGTCCCTGGTTACGATATTTGGCCTGCTTTACGGTGTTATGATAATGTTATTTGATTATATACATGTGTATTATATACTGTACTGTATTTTTTTTTTTTTTACTAATTTTTAATGCCAGATACCAGGGTTCTACTCTACAGAGAAAAAAAAAAGACTAAATGGGCATCTAGAGTATTAATTAAGATATTACTTGAATAAAATTAATGAAGCCTCCACAACACTAGCATAACCAGCCTTTCTGAGTTGCTGACCACCTTTTGTTTTTTTATTGCAAAGGCATCACCATTTATCAAGACCGAGAGGTCACTCGAGGATAAAGGTTAAAGAGTGTACAGTAGACAATTGGACAATAAAGTAATCATTAGTAATGGAAATTCGGTAAATTTGTTAACTTATATGGAACAGCTCATCAAAAATTTGTTTACGTTAGACTTGAAGACAACCATATTGTAGTCAGCTGGAAAGCAGGAATATTGAAGAGAATTCCATAGGTGTGCAGTTCTAAGTTCTGTGCTTTGTTCATGGTATCTACGTTTAGATTTAGGCACAGATAAAAAAGTGGAGGAAATTATTGATAGTGTTTTCTGCTAGACGGGTGTTTCTTGTGAAAGTTTGGCCAGGGTGGACCATAGATTGGAGCTCAGTCGAACACTTGCCATGAAAATAACGATAAAGCAGAGACAAACTCGCAACATAGTCCAAGAAGAACATTAATAAACAATGAACAAAATCCGGAGTTTGTGTGACGTGACCGTCCCAGGGAGCAGTTAAGCTCCTCATTGGGGGGAAGCTAAAACTTCTAATGTACTGGAGAAAGCCGAGCAGATATGATTTTTTTTATTCTTTAATTATTATCAGTGTGCCCGGGCGACAGTGAAAACTCCTGCTGAGAGAAAAGATTAGGTTTGTGATTATGAAAATCGATAACAATGTCATTTTTTGAAATTTGTACTCCAAAACCAGTAATGTCTCAGGGTTCTAGAGAAAGGATGTTTATAATTCAAGTGCAATGCGCCGTTCCAGGAGCTCACGGGGATGACTTCACGGGGCCATGAGAATATTTGCAGGTCCACAGGTGTGCTCACGGCTGGGGGGGGGCTCCCCTGGGTTTACGTTGTTGGGTATGATCGGTCCAGATAACAACCCCAGTTCACGCCTCCCCTGAGTATATCAATGGGGCGCACAGTCAAAAACGACAATTAGAGTTAGTTTGTTGAGTCAGTCAGAGCAACTTGTAGAGAATCGCCACACGCTGCCCCTCTTCCCACACCAACCTCACCGCTATATCGAAGAGAGAAGTGAAATCTACTTATAGACTTAGTGGAGTCTGACATTGAACATTGAATTGTAAGACAATTGTGCATAATTATATATTTGTATATCATTTTTCTGGAAATTAATCAATTAGACTAGAGTACTAAGTTGTTTTCTTTCGTGTGCATGAATTTGCTTTCCTTCTAACGTGACAGACCAGCGAGGTGACGGCATATCAACCAAATCGATCAACAGGGTTCTGCCACACAAAGAAATTACATTTAGTTGCTGATGACCGAGAATTGAATCTTACGTGACAAGAGATCCTATCAAATTTGGTGACCTGCGACCAGGATAGCAAGGCACATTTGTATCTAATGATTTGGAGATGTGACAGCATTTTCTTTCTAAATTAGTAGTAATAATAAGATAAGATTGAATAAGATTGACTAATAAGATTTAAAGTGCCTGAAAAACTGACCTCCCCTTGTTATTGACGAAATCTGGTCCAATTGACTCTCAAAGAATAAATAATTCTATAAAATTATTTCAAATATTATTCATCCGAGGTAACACAAAAAATACCAACTTTGTAGCTGATTGTTTTATGGTTTTTGACTTTTGACTGAACACACATGCACACATCTGCTCACACATTCATACACAGGCACATTCACTTGCATGCACACACACATAGACACACACATATGCACAAGTAATCTTTATATAATAGATATTTGCATCAAACATTCTAGAATATTTTCTTCTGTGCCTAACATGCCGATTGGCTAATTGTTGCATAGCAATATTCGTTTACACATGCACATTGTCATTTTGTGATAGTAGTCAGATGAATAACATCTCAAAATCTATCATTCATAACAAGGATTACCCAAGCGCAGTCTTCTTCAAAGATATCTGCCACTGGTAAGTGTAAATTAAACCTGTATTTAAACAAAAAAAATTTACTCAGAGAAACACCCAAGGTCGTTGAATATGTATGTAGTAATGTCTGGAGTTCAGGGATAAAGATTCGTCTGTTAAGACTCTATATGGTGAACATAAACCAAAACTTGAAGTTTTCAATAAAGAAAATAATTCTGTATGTAGTTAAGCAACGGCATATCCACCCTAAAGTCCAATAATTCCTCACGGTGGTATAGGTGCATGCAATATGATAGCATTAGAACTATCTGTCTAAAACTGCGGCATCTGTGAAAAGTTACCCGTGACAGACAGGTTTAGCACCAAGCACTGTTGTAGTAGTAGCAATACCACAATCACAACAATAGCAGCAAGACAACACATGTTACGCGATTTTGAATGTTTGCTTAATTTCTAAGCTCGGCACTGATTGATGCAATCATTAAAATTAATTTCTAGTTTTCCCAATCAGATGTCATCTTTCATGCAATCTGTGTACATTACCCAAGTTGATAAAAGGGAGCGCCAGTTAAATAAAGTGTTCAGTTCGAAATTCAATATACATTCTTGAGTTTTACATGAAGATTCTTAAGTTCAAAAAGATTTGATCGTACAACAGCTAAATTTTTTTTTAAATAACACAGAATTGAGACTAATAGTCTGGATAATACAAATAATATAAGTCAACATATTTCCGCTTGTAACTATTTTGTAGAATACAATGAAACCCGACCGAACTGCATTATTGGTTTTATAGGCAGACAAGGGAAAGAAAATATTTTTAAAAAAGTTAACAAAACAAAAAGAAAGAAAACTGGAAAAATTCCAAGACCTCCTTGATCAGAAACGAAGAAAACTATTGTATGAGGTTTGAAGTGCTGTACGTGAGTGTTAGAGAATTTTTAACTTGTGCCAAAACTGATATTAGGATTATCCTCGCTTTGGCAGTGTCAAGGGTTTTATGAAATACTCGAGAAACGTGTTGGTTATTGAGAGGAATTACTGTTTCTCAATCTCTCGGGATTAATACAAGACAATAGGGTAAACATGAAAACCCCTGAAATAATAAGATTGATAATGACGCATATTAGAAATTATGTTTGGAAACAAAACAGAATTAAAAATGTCATCAGAATTGTTTGAACGTTGGTGAATGACCCTGTGAAGAAATCTCTACAAACAATAAATAATAAAATTGAATAAAAAAAAATTAATTGTGCAAGTTGTTTTATTTATTTTCTCTCTAGGAAATTAGACACAACGCTAGATGTGGGTTTAATGGAAATGCTTCTGTCGCACGGACTGTATTTGAACTTTGAACAGGCTTTCATGAGTTTGTGTTAATGCTATGTACTGGTTTTCTGTATATGAAATTGTGTTTACAAGTATATATACAGCAACAGTAGTAATCGGGAAGCTACATCAATTATCAAATCTTGCATGCTTTTGTTCCGTCAGTCGTGACTGGGTAGAAGTCCTAAGTAATTCATAATTTTATTTTTGAGTGTTAGCTGCACTGGGGATTGGATTTTCAATTTCCAGAAGAGTGTAACTTTAAAACTGAATTACCAAGTACTTTATCCATTACGCCAAGAATCCTTGCATGGCTGATGGAACGAGAGCATGCTACTCCCATAAATTAAGTGAAGGGTTCTGGTTGCAATTTCGTGTAGATTCCCAAGGTTGACGGAAATATTCTTGAGTTTCACAGGAAGATTCCTAAGTTCAATAAAATACACATAAAGAAGGTCCGAGGTAACATCGACCAAAACGTTGTGTAAATAACACTCAAGAACGAGAACAGTAGTCTAAAGAATCCAAATAATACGAAAATCTAAAAAATTCGGAAACATTTTTCTCTGCCAATTCCAATGATGTTTGCATTCATTTGGATTTTTCTTTGCTGTTAGAATAAATGTTGTTGCTTAACCATTACTTTACTGTATACTTCTAATTTCCAAGGATATTTATTGATCTTCAAGAACAACGTGGTCAATGTGTATAACATGAAGCTGATATGAAGCATTTTTTATTGTTTTTTTTGTACTACTCAATGATAAAGATTAATGAAACAGAATGATTATAATCCAGAAATGAAGAACACTATGAGAGTACTAACATTGATTAGTGGTATGGACTGCATTTCATTATTTGTGGGATAGTCTGTGACAAGAATGGGCTTACATTAGATTTGGAATTGATCAAGTTGTAATCAGCGGGGAAGCAGTCCTGCGGTAAGGTGTTACCCAGGACAGAAAAGGTCTGTCCATAAAAATTCTGTTTGGAGAGAGAAAGAAAAATCTTTTTTCTGTTGTGGTAGCAATACGCTTATTACTGTGAATGTCTTTCAAGAGAGATGGGGAATAAAGATTGGAGTTTAGTCGAGCATCTTTCATCAAAATATTGGTAGACTAGGGAGAGAGAGAGAAAGAGAGAGGGAGAGAGAGAGACTAGCAATGTCTATTCTGTGGGAAAGAGGTTGTAGAGAGAAGAGATCATCCTTCATTAGATTTCATAATCGATTTTGTACATGCTATACAGGAAAAAGTCTGAAGTGAATTAGCCTATCGACAGAAAAAATGAGATGAAACATTCCACCACAAAATGAAGATTTGGAAAATTTTCAAGTGTCAATTTTATTTACTGCAAAGAAATCCATATTCGATATGCAGTTGTGGCAGTTATAAGAAATTTAACGACCTAATTATAATTCTCTTAAAGGGGTCACATTATGATAAATAATTTTAAAAATTTTATCCACATGCTCATGTGTTTCATTCTTTTTCTGGGAATCATCAGTATGGAGGGTAATTGTTCTGCTCGTCACAATTCGATCTCAAACTCAAGTCAATATTTTAACGTTTTTCTGAACCCATAGAATCATGTAGGCAACCTTACCACAAGGAAGAGAATCAAGATCTATTTATGTCTGTGCAAACAGACTTGTCATGAAGCCTGTTATAAACAGTGTTCAATAATCAAGTAAGATAGGATTAGCATTACACATTAAATGTAATAGCCAATTATAATTTTGTAAAAGAGCCCATAAATAATATTATAATAAATGTTTTTTTTTAAATTCTTATCCACATACATATGTGTTCCACCATTTTCCAGGAATCATTAGTGTAGAGGATAATTGTTCTGCCAATTACAAGAGTTGAACGTCAGGTCGAATAAAATATCTAAACATTTTGTCTGAATCCCTAAAACCATGCAGCCAACCTAAACACTGTGGTTAAAGAAACAGACTTAAAGTCTATTTATGTCTTTGCAAGCAGACATATAAACAGTGTTCAATATATATATAGGAAAATGCTAGAAGGCTATCAAAATAAAAGGAATGGAAAATTGTTGATGTTGATGTTGAGGAAGGATGACAAAATAAGTGACATATATATATATATATATATATATATATATATATATAAGAGCAAATAGTTAATAAAACATGTTAAAAAGACTTTGAAAAAGAGTTAAAAACATATTTAATTTGAAAAGGAAACACGAAATAAGTGGCTCTAAATTATTATAAATTATAAATATTGCTCTTATTATAAGCTCTATCTCCTATTTGGTTTTATCGAGCTTTTACGTCTGGTTGAGATTACTTTATAAATATTAATTCTTTAATATTTATAATATACTTTAGTTTTACCATCTGGGATCATTTTGGTAAATTTAACTGTAATTTTTATTTTATATATATATATATATATATATATATATATATATATATATATATATATATATATATATATATATATATATATATATATATATACGTTGCCTGGGTTGACATGAAGTTCTGTCTGAAAGACACCAGTATACTAATTATTTTCATCATGGATAATGTGGATACCCCCACAACAAAGATAAAAGAACGGATGAAAACATGTAAATGTAGTCACCCAAAAAAAGAAGTATGTGATACCCTCTCCACCAGATATTTCGGCAGAAGGGCTACAAAGAGAAGAAACTATTCTCCAGATATTGAGCACTGGAAATACCCCCCCCCAAGAAAAGATAATTAAAAATAAATCATTACAACTTTTGTTTCAATAAAAATAGCAGTGAATTCCTGTGCAATCGCATAAAAAAAGAAAGAAAAAAAAGATCTACCAAAAATTAATTCCAAAAACAATTAAATGACATTTTTCGTCATTTTATATTTCTAATGTAAACTCCACCCCCTCCAAAAAAATTGAATTTGCCCTATTTTGGGGTTCGTTCTGTTTATAAAATTGTTAGGTGAAAGTACTTAATGGTTTCATAAAAATTAATAAAATTTATCGTTATTTTATGTTTCAACAGCCCCCTCTCTTACCACCAGAAAAAAACCCAAAAGTTTGTGTATCTGTCATGTTTTATCACCCCCACCCCCTCTCGATCGCCAAACTTGAAAAAATGCTGGAGATGACATGTTTGGTTGAATGCTTTGTGGTCAAAAAGTGGGTTCTGATTTTATGTTAAATTTATATAGAAAAAATGCTAAAATGTTAATTTTTTTTTTTCAAAATTTCTTCTTCCATATTATTTATAAAGACTGCTTAAACGTGTTAGGCCACAAAAAAAAAAACAGGTCTTAATTTTTTGGTCAATGTCAAGTTTCTTTCCAACTCCCCCAAAAACTTTAAAATGACGACTTTTAATGGTTTTTGGTGGTGCTGAAAACGAATATTATATTTAAATTTGGGGCAGATAAGTAGTTTTCATGATACTTTTTCAAAAAAGTGGGGGATCACTTTCCTATATAAATTTAATGTAAAATGAGCACCCACTTGTCACCTAGTAATTTCTTCATATCATAAAACAAATTTAACTGTGATATTCGTTTTCAGCACCCCAGAAAATTGGTGCTGTTTTTTTTTTTTTACTAAGAGATGCGTTCATTTTTTCATCTCATAATTTAGGACACTAATAATGCTGTTAGTAAGTTTACAAAAGCATACTTTTGTTTTTCATTCTTTTCAACTTGTATAGTTGTGAACAGGTGCCTCTGCAGTTTAACATTTCACAAAAGTCTGTTTACATTAGGAGGCGATTAAGTAAACTACAGAAGCACCTGGTAAAATCTATACAAATTCTATAATTGAATACCCATCTCAAAAAAAAAATGAAAAACAAAAATACATTTTTGTAAACGGCTTGTGTAAGCTTACTGACAGCATTATTTACGTCTTAAATTATGAAAAATAAACGAATCTCTTAGTAAAAAAAACAGCGCTGGTTTTCGGTGGTGCTGAAAACGAAGATCACAGTTAAATTTGTTTTATGATATGAAGAAATTATTAGGTGGTTAGAAAGTGGGTGCCCATTTTATGTTAAATTTATATAGGAAAGTGATCCCCCCTTTTTGAAAAAGTAATTTTTCATATCATGAAAATTACTTATCTGCCTCAAATTTAAATGTAAGATTTTTAGCACTATCGAAAACCATTAAAAATCGTCATTTTCAAGTTTTTTGAGGAGTTGGAAAGAAACTTGACATTGACCATTTTTTCTAGGGGTTAAACAATGCTGGATCACATCGTAAAAATTGACCATTTTTAATTTAAGATATTAAATAAATTATAAAGAAAATCTGTTTCACAGGCAATTAAACACACTTGCTGTGGTATAATTATTACAATAAATCCTGAGCAATATCGATTAAATTTTATAAACAAAAAATAAAAAGAGCAGGGTATGATGGATTTTGTTCACATGTGTCTCTGTAACTAACTCTGTCCTTGTGAGGATGCAAGTAAATGAGGACATTAGTTTTAATTATTTTTCTCTAACAAATAAAAAAGGTTACTTAAAAAGTAAGAATAAGTGAAAAAAAATTTCTTCCAAATTAAAATAAAAAAATAATTCAGCTTAGAATAATATTTCGAAATGAAAACAAAAACAGGAAATATTTAATAATGGGCTCCGTTTAAAATAATTTTTCAATTAAGCTATCACAGTTATTTCCCCTTTTGGTTTTCTGGTTTTTGGTTTGAAAATAAAACGGTCTTAGATTTCAGATAAAATAAATTAAATCAAACATAACTTTAAATTTAAATAAACTAAATAATTAAATTTTTTTAATTAGTACAGTTGAAACAAAGCTATTATGTCGAATAAGTAATGTCATCGAAGACATTATTTTGATAGATTGCATTTAATTTGAAATGTTAATGACCGTAACTCAGTAATGAAAAAGTGGTTTAAAGAATGCTATATATTGAAAGTCCGTATACAATATTTGACAAAAGTATCCTAATATGGGCATTAATATTTCTTGACCAGGAGAGGTGTACACACATATGGCCTTTTATATTTCTTTGGTGATTGGTAGTTGTACACACACACGAACGCTATTACTTTATATATATATATTTATATATATATATATATATATATATATATAGTCATCCACATACAGTACTGTTTTGCTGTTTCATAGGTCACCAGTGCGGTTAGACATGCAACTACTTCAAGCAAGGATTGAAACCTGATCGCCTGTATGACAATCAAGGCTCCTAACCATTACGCTAATCGGCGGTTGCTGTGCGAGTCGTGAATTAGCGATGTTTTGACATCGTCCGAAATACCTAAGCTCGATTTGTTTACACAAAGAGCATCGCTTTATATGCTAATGGTAATTCGTGTATCACTTCTCAATATGTTCAACTCCAGATGAGGAGCATTATAAATATGTGTGTATTTATTTAATTATTTTTTATTAATAATAAATCTAACTTGAAAAGTCAAACTTCTATACAGTGATATATATTATGTGATTTGTGACTATTTCATAATATATTTCAAGGAAAGTCTTATTTGTCAAATTCTGAGTGTTTCAAATCTCCTGGAAACCGTGTGGATTGGGAATTGTGAATGGGAGCTAGGTCGCATTGCATATTTCAAACAGTAAATAGAATTAAATTATTTATTTATTCGTACAATAATACTCCCCTCTGATTAAAAAAATAAAAGAATATAAAAAAGTGATTGTAATAATAAACCAAATACATAAACAAATAAATAAAACAGCAAATTAATATAAGTAAATATATTTATTTGCATAGATGTGCGTATATACGAACATCAATAGGCATTGATATAATTTTACACCCCTGCACGCTTAATAGTGAAATTACTTGTAAAATAAATAAATAAATAAATGAAATAAAAAATAGTTGTGAGAATTATGTCCCTTTTTTTGGATTTCAATAAACAGACTGCAAAACTATTAAACCTTAATTAAATACAATCTCTCAAATCTAAATAATGCAGAAGGAAGTACATACACATTAAGTCTGCTACAGAAATAGCCCAAAAGAATCAACAAAAATCCACTAAAACTTCCATTGCAAAAAAAACAAAAAAACTGGGAGAATGAGCCAACCAACAAAATACTAAGTATTTTCTGGATTAATTCGTTCAGGACTATGTAGATAAAGAAGGCTCTATAAACTGGCTAAAAAGAGGATCGTTTCACTGTGATCAGGAGAGGATTATAATGGCTGCCCAAAAATTAATGCTTGATGACTAATGCTTTAAAAAAATGAGTGGTCACACCTAAGACACAGGATCTGCTACAGAGAAGTTGAGAGTGCGAGCCACCCAACATCCAGTTGTAATGTTCTTCTGGGGGACAGCTACTATACAATGCGATATAATGGAGTAATGTAAAAATATAAATTTGAAGCACCCACTATTTGATAAAGAGGACTTTTCTTGAAATATATTAGAGAACACTGTCACACATAGTATATCACTGTGCGGAAGTTTAAAAACATTTGACTTCTGCGGCCTCTACCAAATTACTCGGCTAATTTTTGGTTTAAACATTTAAAATTTTACATAAAGTTTATTCAGACATAGGGCAAGCTTTTTGATCGTTTTTTGATGACAATTTCGCTTCCAATGGGTCAAAGTTCCAAAGATTTTATCTTTGCAGTCTCTAGCAAACCATTAAGCCAATTTTGTGTGTAAATCTTTGAAATTTTACATAAAGAGTATTCAGATACGCAGCAAACTTTTTAATCAGTTTTTGGGCGAAAATTTGGTTGCTAAGATGTCAAAGTTCATAGAGTTAATCTTTGCAGACTTTAACAAACTCCTCCATCAATTTTGGGTCTAAACACTTGAAATTTTAGATGTAGTTTACTTGGACATGGGTCAAACTTTTTAATTTTATTTGAGCCCAAAACAATAAATGTTAAGGGGTCAAAATTGGGGTCAAAGTTAAAAAGAAATTGACGTTTGCGGTCTCTACCAACTTTTCTCTATGGTAGTTAAGGAAGCCTATTATATAGAAAGGCATTACGATACATATTCACACTTTTTAATATATACATATACACATAAAGTTATGAACAAAGCCAGGCAGAACTGCTAGTATATATATATATATATGAAGTGAAATTGTCTGTATGCGTGTGTGTGTATGTGTACATTTCCCTACCAAACTACTCTGTCAATTTTCAGTCTACTGACTCGAGATTTGACATAAAGGGTATTAAGATTTGGAAAAATCTTTTTAATCAGTTTTACGCCAGAAATTTGGCTGTCAAGGGCTCAAAGTTCAACCATTTAATCTTTGTAAACTCTACCAAAATCCTCCGCCAATTTTGGGTTTAAACACTTGAAATGCAGGTTACTTGAACATGGGTCAAAAGTTGTAATTTGATTTGAGCCCAAAACAATACATGTAAAGGGGTCAAAATTGGGGTCAAAGTTTTAAAAAATTTAACCTCTACGATCTTTACCAAATTACTCAGCCAATTTTTGGTCTAAACATTTGAAATGTTACATAGAGTGTATTCAAACATAGGGCAAGTTTTTTAATCGGCTTTTGGCCGAAAATTTCGCTGACAAGAGGTTAAAGTTCCAAAGAGTTGAACTTTGTTGTCTCTAGCAAACTATTCAGCCAATTTTGGGTGTAAACATTTCAAATTTTACATGAAGGGTATTCAGATATGCAGCATGCTTTTTAAATCGGTTTTTGAGCGAAAATTTGGCTGTCAAGAGGTCAAAGTTGAAAAAGTTGACCTTTGCAGACTCTACCAAACTCCTCTGCCAATTTTGGGTCTAAAAACTTGAAATTTTAGATGTAGGTTACCTGAACATGAGTCAAACATCTTAATATATATATATATATATATATATACACTAGCAATTCAGCCTGGCTCTGCCGGGCTCTCTCTCTCTCTCTCTCTCTCTCTCTCTCTCTCTATATATATATATATATATATATATATATATATATATATATATATATATATATATATATAGGGAGAGGGAGAAAGAGATAGATAGATAGATAGATAGATAGATAGAGAGAGAGAGAGAGAGAGAGAGAGAGAGGGAGATCTTGGAGAATATTTCATGCAATCAAAAAACACATTTGTGATTGAGAAAAATCGGGTTTTTCATTATTTAACAGTGTAACTTCAATATATTTTTAACCTCTAGTAAAACCTGAAATCAACAAATCAAAAACTTGTAAAACCAAATATTTATGATTATTTACTGTCGAAAGAATATTGTTTTAATTTGCAGATATGTATCAGGTTCACAAGAAAGTTCTTGCGGTTTTCAATTTTTAAATTCTGATGAACATATCTCGGCTCAAACAAAAATTTATTGATCGAAATAAGCAGCATCAGAATTAACACATTGCCAACACAAAACAAGTGTATTTATGAAAGTAACGTAAAAATCTTGCGTTCTGGTGGCGATTAAGTTGCTGGAGGCGTTTTCGATATCGCTTAGGTTTTTGAAGCATTTCTCATGCAGAAATTTGTTGAGATAAGTGGTAGTCAGTAGGTGATAGGTCTGGAGAGTATGACGAATGAGGCAGAATTTTGTAGTCCAATTTGTTCAACTTCTGCAGGGTCCTTTTAGTTATGTGCGGTTGCACATCGTCGTAGAGAAGAATTGGGCCTTTTCTGTTGACTAATGCTGGGTGTTATTGTCGAAGTTTCTGATGCATTTCATCCATTTGTTGACAATACTTCCCCGCTGTAATAGTTTTGCTTGCATTCAAAATAACTCTAATGGATGAGACGGATTTCCGTCCACTAAACAGTCAGTATTACCTTCTTTTCATGTAACTCTGGCTTCAGGAAGTGTTGTGGAATTCTGTGGGCGTCTAACCACTGAGCTGAGCGTCACTGGTTGTCATAAAGAGCCCACTTTTTATCACAAATTACAACTCGCGTGAGAAACGGGTTGTTCGTGTTGTGTAAAAGAAGGGAAGATGACACTTTATAACAGCGTTTCTTTTGGTTGTCGTTCAATTTGTGAGGCACCCATTTATCAAGTATTTTTGTCTGTCCAGTCTCTCTCAAGTTGTTGAAAGTCGTCATAAACATTACGTCTAATTCAGAAGCAAGTTCTAGAACAGTTGCATGTGCATTAGCTTAGACTAAGGATCTTAACTGATTGTTGTCAAACTCTGATAGCTGACCACTACACTTCAAGACTCTTGTCGCCGCCATGAAATTTCTTAAACCACCATTGTGCTGTACGTTCAGTAATTGTTCCTGGGCCAAACACTTCATTGATATCTCAAGCTGTTTCAGCAGCTTTCCAGCACAGCTTGAACTGAAAGGAGAAAATTGTGCGAATTTGCTTTTTTTTCTCATTATGTATTCAACGTTCTGAAAAAAAAAACATAATTGTTTTAAAACGATTGTAATTTAAACGATTAGATATTGCGAAAAACGCTCTTTAAAATGATATATAAAGTAAAGGTATTACAACGAAAATTTATTTGAAAATACATCATTTGAAATCAAAATTAAAAATTTTCCAATAACTTTCTTCTTAACCTAATAATTTATGTTGTCGATATAAAAATAGCATTTTCTGTTTATTACCGAAATTTATTTATTAACGATTAATATTATTAACGATCACTATGTTAACACCTTACACTCATTAACCCTCATCCTCAGTTGGCATTCGGGCTTTGATAAGTGGTGACTGCCTTGTAAAAAAATAAAAATAAAAAATAAAAATTTAAATATCAGAATTTACAATCTTATTTTTTCTGGAAACAAAATAAGAATAGAATTAGGTAGACAATAGCAGAGGACAGGAGACTTATTAGGGTGTAACTGCTGATGATCGAGGATGTTCTCTCAACACAAAAAGAAACCACTTAATTAGAAGTAGTTATACAAGTAGAGGAGGCAGCCAGTTGTTCCAAAGTCTACCTCCCTTACTG
>NC_136489.1:105213852-105431352 GCF_053919585.1 Euprymna scolopes | reverse complement strand
TTACACACACACACACACACACACACACACACACACACACACACACACACACACACACACACACACACACGCGTGCAAATGAACAAACCTTTATTCATTTCGATTTCAAATTTTCATATCTCTGTTTCAGATATTGGCGGTGTGAGGCTCTAAGAAAGCAACCCCTGTCATAGATATGCGTCAGAAGCAGAGATGCATCATTGAATTCCTAGCAAAATTGCATTAAGCATGGTGACGTTATAAATAAGCATATAATTGCAATAAAAATACAAAGAAAGGGATTAAACTTACATTTTTTTATTCTCGGTTCAGTATTAAGAAATCAGCAGTCCTTCCCATTGACCTGTTGGCTGTACTGCTGACAGTTGGTCGAATATGTTGGTGTCAGACTTGACACTGCGACTTGGAATGCCTTTGGCAAGCCGAACGTTTCTGTTTATATAGAAAACACGGATGTAGTTGTAGACACATGATAGACCTGACATGATGATGCGTTTCTGAATTTTTGGGACGAGGATTGGTTATTCATATTATTTGGAGTCATCGCATTACTGTTCTCATCTTTCGGTCGATGTAACCTCGGACCTTCTTCGGGTGTATCTTGTTGAATTCGGAAATGTTTCCAGAATTCCTGAGTTTGACAGAAACATTTTTGAGTTCAACAAGATACACCTGAAGAAGGTCGGAGGTTACATCGACCGAAACGTTGTGAAAATCATACTTAAGATGAGAAGAGTAGTCCGATGAATCCAAATAATATGGATCATATGTGTTCTCCTCCACACATTTATCATTCGGTGAAGTGTTATCTCTTAAAAAAAAAATAACACTTACTCTACCACCCCAAAGCAATCTCAACACATTTGCTGACAGTCTCCAATCACAGTTACATTCCCGAGCCTTTTTTGTAATTTATTATTTCGACAATAAGATGTCCTGCCAGCTTGTCGAAATTGTAATAGCCCTCATTCAAACTTAAAATAATTAAATCAAACAAAACTTTTTGTGATTTCTCCTTGTCAAACCAAAAAACAATCCGATACCAACAATATGGAAAAAAAGAACAGTCTCCGACATCTTAACACCATCCAGCTACACATGGTCCGTTTACAACAGCAGACACAATTCCTTTTTGGTGCCGCCATTATTAGCTTACATTTTTGTCTGTAAATTGTGGGAAATATATATTATTTTGTTTTATTACAGTGATGACTATGTAAAAACAAAACTCTGAAGCACAAAAGGTCACTCATTTTAATACTACTACTCTCGTTTTCATATATCTTCAACTATTTTAGTTAAAAAAAATAAGAGGCTTTATTTTTGGAACTACCCTTGTGTGTGTGTGTGTGTGTGTGTGTGTGTGTGTGTGTGTGTGTGTGTGTGTGTGTGTGTGTGCGTGTGTGTGTGTGCGCGCGCGCGCGCGTGTGTGTGTATATATATATAAAAATATAAAATTATTCCCAACTCGCATTTAGGTAAAAATGCACTTTCATATTAATAATTGAATTCATTCAAAATAAAAGTATCGCTAACAAAAACAACATCTATGTAAAAACGTGATACATTAGCAGCTCTGTGAGATAGCTCAGTGGAAAAGACTAAGGATTCTTATCATTGGGTCCTGACTAGATCTAGTCAATCTGATGAGTTGTAGAGGACGAAAACGTGTCAGTGGATAACTACATTTTAAAAATAATACATATATATAGAGAGAGAGCAGAGGGTATTTTTTAAAAAAAGAGACCACTTGATTTTTTAGTATTTCCTTTTTTCTAAAATCCCTGCTCAGATTTTACATATTTGATGTTAAAATTTGATGTTTTGAAGCTACCCTTGTTTCTGGCATGCTTGCCATATTCTGGCATTTACAAAACAGAGGTCACCTAACGTTTCGATTGAGATTTGCTGGAAAATTAGTGAATTTTCATTACTGCCTCGTTTTAGCAAACTGAGCTGCGTTTGATGACAGATTCTACAATTAATTTTGGCATAAAAAGGGTCAGATCAACTGGCATCATATATAAATGTCTTTTCTGTCTCTAGAAACAGAGAGTTCTGATGTTGTATTTTAATCGAGTGAGATTGCAGATTGATGTTCTCACTAATGAGCTATCAAGAAAATAAAGTCTTTTTGAACATTTGTGCACAGGATTTTTATGTACTGGTCTTTTATTCTCTACATCATAACTTCTTTCATCATTGTTATGTTTCATGAGTGCTCGTGATCATCTAAGGTTATTGATTGTCTCATCTTTTTAACATGCAAAATAAACTTATGCAAAATAAACTTCATTCATGAATAATATGAAGAGACTTTGCTGAGATTTTCAGGGTTTTATTTAGAAGAATTTACTTATGGAGAGAGACTAGGTTTATCTATTTATGATTCACTTCTTAAAATTTCTTTCTAATTAAATTCTTTACGTGTATGCAGGCAGACATCAAAGTGACATTCACCTTGGATTATTACATCACTGAGTCACGTCCCATTCGCATTAGCTTCCAGTGTAAGACTGATTTTTAAAAACCTTTGTTTCTTTTGCTCGAAAACTTGATATCATCTCATATCATGACCATTTGACTATGTTTTGTCTAGCCTCCACCTCAAACCACGTCACCCATCTGTGAGTACAATTCCATTTACAGCTAGGTCATAAGGACATGTACTGATATGATTCTTATCAAAATTCACACGAGCAAACTTAATCGCTACTTACCTAGGCCTCTCATATGTAACATTATGCTGTCAGGTCAGTGCTCATCATTTCTTTTAAAGCCGATTGAAACCCAGCAGAATCAAAACCTCATTTGACTTGGTCACTGAGTGCAGATTGTCAGGGTAGATGATTGACACTGAATCCATAGAAAAAGGGATGTAGGGAAAACTCAACAACAGTTTGGCTGCAGCAGTATCAGTTTGGAAGACTTAAATGCAGCCTCAATCGCTGTGAGATAGTGATTTTGGTCATGTCATTGTCGAAAATGTTTCCATTGATATTGAGGGAATGGCACTGTGAATAACACTGCTGATGCGCAAACACTGTTACACAGGCTTGAAAAGTCCGTAAATGGCATTGGTCTCCACATTATTGTGGATAATACAAAGTTTATGACTTTCAATGTGGAAGGAGAGATTAGGGCTCTGGTTGGAACAACACTGAAAGAAGTCGCTGAGTTTACATATCTGGGCAGCACCATAGTTTCAACAGTGAGAGATATCGAAATTCGCATCTCAAAAGCATGAGCTGAATTGGATGGGCTGCATTCGGACTAACTAACAAACTGAAAAGGCAGTTCTTCAGGGCAGTGGTAGAGTCTGTCCTTATTTACGGTGCTACAATCTGGACACTCACCAAAAGATTGGAAAGGAAACTAGACGGCACATACACCCATATGCTACAAACAGTATAAAATATATCTTTGCGAAATCATCCCACGAAGTAGCAACTTTATGGCAACTTACCTGCCATATCTAATACCATCAGAGAAAGACGTCTATGATTTGCTGGTCACTGTCTGAGGAGCAAGCATGAATTGGTGAGTGATGTATTGTTATGGATTCCACGACACAAACACGCAAGCAAAAGACAACCTAGATCCATGTACACCCAGCAAATAGCACACGACGCCAACTATGAACCTGAAGATCTGAGGCAGCTGATGGAAGACAGGAAACTCTGGCGAGGAAGAGTCGCATTGGTCTGAGCAGGGAGCCCGCCCTGATGATGACTGAGCCAGAAGCCATTGTATGGTATGGTAGCTACTCTCAGACAAACAAGTTGGTGCTAGTTCCAAGTACATGTGTAGCTCCAGAATGATTGTTGCCTGAAATTGTTCAGTTTCTGAAGATTGGCAGTTGTTGTTCAATTTAAGAGAATGGTTGTTGTCGAATCTGAATATGAGGATTTGAGATATTGGAAAAGAATTGAAAGAGATATGCCAAGGCATGGATCAAGGATATGAACAATATCATTTATGGAGCACAGACCAAGTAAACCAAAGAAGGAGAATAACTTGGCGCCATTTATTTTCATTTTTGATTTTGAAGTGTTTTTTATGGTAAAATGTTTTTTGATATATCAAAGACGTGAGTTTGCCTTAAAGTAGAAAGCTTAAGATGTAATTACTGTCCCTGTATGCCAAATTTTTATCTTGCCTTTGTTATTGTTATGAATAAAGACATCAGTAGAAAGACTTACTTTGTCTTCGCATAAAATGCTGACCATGTGTGCCCATTCTAATTGTGACATAATAAATAGCAACAAAGCAACAGAAGATGATGGGAGGGAGAGATATTAAACTAAAGGACCATCAATGAACTGAAAACTATCAAGATTAAAAAAAAAAATACACTGTATGAATGTGTATGAAGATTCAGCATGGAAGCGTTTAAGAAAAATATAATAAAAGAGGAAAATATTATAACATTGAGAGACACTTTATGAGAATGGAACGACATAGAAGAGTTTTGAACCTGTAAAGCTTTTAGTTTATTGAGAATGAAGATAAGAAAATAGCTATTTTTTTTTTATTGATTATCAGGGCAAAACCCTGCTGTGTTAAGAGGCTTAGCTGATAATCGTTTGGAAGTGTAAGCGTTTGATGAATTAGTCAAGCTAATGCAGCGACATGTTAAACTGACATTGAATGTAAGATTTTTGTTCACCATGAAGCATAAAAGAGAGGAAGAATCTATAAATGACTATGTAGCCGCATTAATGAAGATATCTGAACATTTCAAATTTGAAGAGAGGGTTGGTGAATACATACCGGCATGCTTAATCTCTGGATTTAAAGACATAAAAATCCAAGAACGTCTACTAAGCCAAAGGAAACTAACTTTAAAGCAATCTATTGAAATAGCACGACCGGGAAAATATTCCAAATAAATGCAGAGAGCAATGATCGATTATGAAAACACTGTACACAAATCAAAGAAGTTACAGCAATATTTGTTTGGGAACACCTTTCCAATGTTTGCTGTTGTTGTTGGGTCTATTTGCAGTGACCAAACTAATTCCAGCTTTGGAAACTGCCAAGATACTGTTTAGCCCTTCTTCTTGACTACCTTTGATTACAGGTTAGAATATCAAGTTGGGTCCTTTAATGACAGTTCAGACTGTCTGAGTCGTCTTCTACCGGAGGTTCAGGAAGAAGAAATCTCTAAGGATACTAATGAAATATACATGATGGACCTTTTGGAAGCTTGGAAGTTGTAAGAGCAGCAACAAAGAAAGATCTGATCTTAATTTGGAAATATACAAATTCACAATGAACGGTTGGAATGGTGCCAGTTTCAATAAATGGAAGGAACTGATCGGTAAAGATGACGTCTTACTGTGGGGAAGCAGGATTGTTATTCCTCCAAAGTTGAAAGGAAAAGTTTTGCAGCAACTACACCAGGCTTATGTAGGCATCATGAGAACGAAAGCATTAACTCAAAGCTATGTGTGGTGATCAAAACTTAATGCAGATGAGTGAACCATTAAGGGTGTGAAAGTTATGTGCTAAATTAGAAACAACCTAACAAAACTCGGATCAATTAGTTTTCAAAAACCCCAGGAAAAATAAACCTTTCCATATATCAAAAATCAATCTTGAGATAAAAAGCCATACAACTCAGATTTCTAAACTATTTGTCTATAGATGTCACACGCGTTGAAAATCAACCAGTGCGACCCAAAATCGTCTCTTTAATTTTACTTATATTCTGGGGTCCTTGAAATCTAATTCATCACAAAACTCCTATTCATTGTTGGGAGTATCCACGTCAATCTTGGAAAAGGACTCTGTAACAGCAGCATATACTCACAACTTATGATTTTGATTGTTATGTTTTGTAACATCATTGCTGATTGGTTGTAACAGTCAACTTCCTTTCTTGCTTGCCTAATCAGACGCTATCTCTCAAGACAGCTGACCACGTCACTGAGTTTATAAAAGTTTAAACACATGGTAATTCACTCTCTTTCTTCTCGGATCTTGCACACTTCTTTGTTGGGGCACAACTTTGCCCAGGCCCTTTAACCCAGGACTGGCAATAAAACAAACAAGCCAACATGACTATTGCCACACATGAACTTCAATGTGGTACACATACTGGTTCAGTTTTGGGATATATGTTTTTAATAGTGGATGATGCCTACTCCAAATGGATAAAGGTTTGTATAATAAAGATATCCACTGCTGTAGTCACTATGAAGGAGTTGAATGGAAGCTTTGTGACACATGGTTTACTTCTGCTGGCTGTGATTGACAACAGCTCTTGTTTCTTCTCTCATGAATTCAGAAGGTTTTTAAAGGCCAATAATCTCAGACGTATTCATGGCTTCTGATCATTTTTACGCCAATAAGCATGTATACATTCAAGGAAACAATTAAGACGGCGAAGAAAGACACGAAAACATTTCTTAAAACAAAAGTCAACAGATTCATTTTTTAACTTTAGAACAGTTTTGCACATCGCAACTAAGAGTTCCTCCAGTTGAATTGGTGTTAAAGCAGCAATTAAAAACATCTTATCATCTGTTGCAGTCAGACAAGGTTAAGAATATCGTGTACAACTAGAAAATGGAAAAAGGTACTAAAGTTATGACCATTTTCTGAAAATATGTGCTAAATGATCCAATCCTTGTTAAGAATTTTAACCTTGATTAATGGTGGATGAGAGACAACATAACGTGGAAGTTATGTAATGTCACTTTTGAGGTGAGAACAGAAAGAGCTATGGCATGAGGACATTCCTCAGATCAAATCATTAAAACAACGATCCTGTTTTTAGAGGAGGGTTTAACTGATGTGAATAATGCTGTAAATAACATGGTGATAACTAGGTCTATGACATAAGAATATTCTTATCATGGTTTGGACTCTCGAGTATATATATCCGACAGAGTTAGACACAGTTAATCAACCGAGAGCCACATCACTCTACATAAAAGCATATAAGATATCAACGAATACACACTCGAGAGTCAAAACAATGAAAAGAATACTCTGTTGTCCTAGTCCTAGTGATAACTTGAACAATGGAAGCACCAGAATGAAGCTGACGTTAGACAGAAAGTATCGCCTTTTCTTCAGAGATCTGAACTTGTGCAGAAATCCCCATTCAAGTTTAGAGATTACATTTCCTTGATGGAGGGGGGGGGGATGATGTATTAATGACGTGCGTTGTCATCCTTAAAGCAGGAAGCTTAAGTCGAAATCACGGCCCTTGTATATCAGGGTTTTTTTTTAATCTTTTGTTTTTGTTTTTGTCGTTGTTTTAAATAAAGGTGGGACATCAACAGAAAAACTTACTCCATCTTACGATAAAACATTGTTTTTAGTTTTAGTCTGTGGTTCAATTATAATCTAGACATAATAGTAACTTTTTTATCAAGAAAAAGTACATTGTTATCTCCCTTTGACCGCTCAACTACTTTCCATATAAACGAGTTTTGTTTGTTTGTTTTTTTTTTGTTTGTTTTTTTTTGTCAAATATAACTACATCTTTCTATTTTCTAGTATAAAGTTATGGGTACGAAATGAATCAAACATTTATTTTTATTTTATTTTACTTAGAAAGTAAATGAATGATTTCCCTTTGAGCACTAAATTGCATTTCATGGAAACAAGTTTTTTTTTAATAAATAAAAATTACGCTTTTTTGACTACGAAAGCAATCTTCAAAATTTCCTGTTTACGTTTAAAAACTACTTTTCATAGTAACGTATTTTTTTTTAATTTGCTTAAAAAATATATATATACCCTTCTCCTTATTTTACATAACTACTTTTCAGATCAAAAATTAATCAAACATTTGTTTTTTTTAGTTAAAAATAATTGAAGGAGTTTTCTCCCCTTTACCGTGGAGTTAGTTACAAATGCTTCGTCTTTGTTAACTACTTTTAAAAGCATAAACTAATTTTTTTGTTTTTTATAGTTAAAAATAATTGAAAGAAATTTTTCTCTTTGCTGCAAAATTGCTTTTTGTGTCAATGAGTTTTTTAATTTCGTCTATTGTCTAATATGTCGAACAGAAACTAATAAATTTTTAGTCAAAAATAATTAAAAGAGTTTTCTTCCTTTGACCGCCGAATTGCTGATTTTTTTGTCAACGAGTATTTTTTGTTTATTTTTTGTTTTTTGTATTTGTTCGTGTAGTTTTATTTAAATACTTTTCAAAGCGGAAACTAATAAAATATTTTGAAATAAAAAAAAATGAAAGAGTTTTATCCTTATGACACCTGAATGTTTTTTTTTGTTTTTATTCAAACGAGTTTTTGAAATTGGTTAAAAATAAAATGTTCAGTTTTTTAAACTGCTTTGAAAAGCAATTTTTAATTTTTAAAAAATTTCTTGTTAAAAATATATGAAAGAGTTTCCTCCTTTTGACCACTGATGGCTTTTTTACCCGTTTTTTTTTTTATGTAAATGTTTCGTTTTTTTATGTAAATGTTTCGTTTTTTTTTTTTTTTTTTTTTTAACTACTTTTTAATGCAGTAATTAATCAATCAATCATTTCGGTTAAATTTAATTATTTCACTCAAAATAATTGCTGACTGTGACGTCATAATGTAATTTTTAACTGTTGCCCCGAAGTGTGTCTAGTTTACAGAAAACCACTTACTATTATTAGAAAATTTCAGTAATTTACAATTCAACAAATAATAACCGTTTTTTTTTCTTTTGCTTTTCAAATTTTTATAATAAAATCGGTATTTTTATAAACAGTATTTTTAAGATGAAAAAATTACAATTTAATAAACCTTTTTATTCTTTAACTTTACAATATTTTTACAATTTAAATAACTTTTTGCAGTTTTTATTATTAAAATAAAACACTAAAATTTGATTTTCCTTTTAATAATAAACTATTTGTTTCCATAAATAGTAATATTCTTTTTCAAATGAACAAGGCATAATTTACATTTGTACACCTAATACTAATGCTGTCTACCATATATTAGCAAAATGTTTTTTTCATAGGGGACTAAATTTTGGGGACACTATAGCTGTAAATATTAGACAACTCATTGATATCACAGTCATCAACCATTTTGAGTGAAATAATTCAATTTTACCAACATTTGTTTTTGTTTTTTTAATTAAAAATAAATTACAAAATTCTGTCTTTTTTTTTTGGCCTATATTTCCTATCTGTCGAGGTTACAGACACCCCTCAGATCTGCAAAACACCAAAGCTGCTATCTCAGAAGTGGAGTCAGTTCGTTTAGATTCAATAAATCTGAAATTAATAAAATGGAAAATATTTGATATGAACCATCAAATAATCTCTTTCTAGAAGTTTACATCATGACGAACGACAAAGCACAAATTAAGAGGTTGCAGAAGTACAACTTCTGCAGAATATAGAATGGTATTGACAGATATTCACAAAAGTTGCAATAAAAGTACTATAAATTCAAAGAACTTTTTCAAATTTGCTTAATGAAATTTTTAATTCTAACCATTAAGTGAAACCATATCTGCCTAACATTTAACTTAGTTTTTTACTGAGAATTTTCACTAAACATTTCTTTGAATCCTTACATTCTTTAGAATAAAAGATATCTTGGAAAACTGTTTTCCTTGTGGCCATATTTTCTGCAATTAGAGTAGGTTAAAATCAGAGGCCTGCAGTATTAATGCTGGAGTCCCTCAAGGATCAATCCTGGGCCCAACTCTCTTCCTGATCTACATCAATGACCTCCCTAAATACATACTTAAATCATTCGTTGACATCTATGCTGATGACACGACTATCTACGGCAACACATCAAAGGCTGTAAATGACAAAGTTCTCTCTAATTCTCTCTCCTCTGATCTCGAGCGCGTGGTTCAGTGGGGGAAGTTGTGGCTGGTTATCTTTAATGCATCTAAAACCAAACACCTATCTTTACATCATCAATGCTGTGATCCCCATCTGGCATCAATTGAAATGGATGGCTCTCGTCTAGGAGAAGCTCCGTGTTTTGACAAGCTTCTGGGTTTGTCCTTTACTCCTGATCTGAAATGGAACATATACATCAAGTCTGTTGCCAAGGTCGCTGGAAAGATGGTGGGATCCTTCTACCGCTCCAGAAGATATCTCACTACTGATGCAATTCTCTATCTATATAAAAGCCAAGTACGTCCAAGGATGGAATACTGCTGTCATATCTGGGCAGGAGCTGCTAAAAACAGCCTATCCTGCCTTGACAGAGTACAAAATAGACTTCGTGGTTTATCCACCATTTTTTAAAATAAATCAAAGCAACATTTTGTCTCTTGAGGAAGTCAACCTCTCTCCCACAGAAGAGACGTTGCGAGCCTATCCTTGTTTTATCGTTATTTCCATGGCAGGTGCTCGTCTGAACTCCAATCTCTAGTTCACCCTTGCCAATCTTTCATGAAAAACACCCGTCTAGCTGAATCCACTGTGAAAAATTTCCCCCACTCTTTATCTGTGCCTAAATCAAAACGTGGATTCCATGAACAAAGCTTCTTTCTTAGAACTGCACGCCTGTGGAACTCTATTCCGTCTGCCTGCTTCCCACCTGACTACAACTTGGATGTGTTCAAGTCCAACGTTAACAAATTCCTAATGAACCGCCTCCTTAAGTAAACACTTCATCAAATCTCCACACTAACGTAATGTACTTACAATAACCCTTATCCCTGAGTGGCTTCCGGGCCTTGATAAGTGGTGACCACCGTGTAAAAAAAACAAAAAAAACAAAACAAAACTAAATGATGTATCCAAATCTTAGAGCTGAATTTGCTGGTATTCGACATCCTGAAAATTTTTATTAGCACTTAGCATTTGAAGAAAACATTTATTTTAGACTTTACTAATTTTAAGGATAACATTAAGGTCTTTCTTCTATATCCATGCTATTGTTTGAGAGGACATTAAGAGACCAGAACAATCATAGTAAAATACTTTTTATTACCTATTTGATTAACCAAATATAAACTGTGTCAATCACTTTATGGCAGATTAGTAAAATATCAATATTTTACTAAATATACATCACAACAAAATGAAAATTATATCAACAAATGACTGATTTAAGGTTAGTTATTTCCTAAAGTTTTATTCAAATTCATGCGATATTTACGAAGTTATTCTTTATTGATGAATTTCCACTGCCCATCGTTTTATTAAAGGTCTGTTAAAATGTTGTTTTATGGCAAAAATGCAATGTCTTCTCTTGCGAACTTTACTTTTTATTATATTTTTCTGTCAAAGTTTAATAAACAAAAGCATATCCTAGGTATAAGCGTCATATAAATTAATTATTTATCGGCATATCCACCATTTTTTAAAATAAATCAAAGCAACATTTTGTGCCTTGAGGAAGTCAATTGTTTGATCTTAAAAGGAGTTATGGCTCTAGCAATATCAACTATGTTCCTCCAGAAGCCATACTTTGAAGTAAATTGCTCTCCTCCCTCATAAACTCCTCTTTTTAATGGTGACCAGAGATATTCAATGCGGTTAAGTACTGGAGAACACGGTGGTCAGCTCATGAGAGTTTCTTCAACGAATTCCATAGATTTAAGGAAGACTGCAGTCGCCCCAAGCAGAATGGGATGGTGCATTGTCATGTATAAGAATCATTTGAAAGCGATGTGACAATGGTAGGTCATCTAGTCATGTCGACAAATGATTATCAAAAAAGCTGTGTATGCATTGCTGGTAAATTTTACTCCCTCTGGCACTCAGCATGGTCCAACCAACTTATCCCAATGATTCCAGCCCAAAACATGATGCCTCCACCTCCTTGTTGGCGATGAACTCTGTAACAGGTCGGAGTTCCGTTCGGGTTTCAAACTTTAGTCCATCAATCCGAACCATCAAGAGTAGCATGGGCCTCATCTCTAAATAGGACCTGTTGGAAATCCATTTTAATGTCCAAGCCATTCGTTTTTTCCTATGTTGTTTGCTCAATGGAGGTCTTGGAAGAGGTTTGATGTTCCTTGCAATCTCATTCAACACATTGTATCCGGCCTGCCTGGATCTTGGAGCAATTCCAGCTTTTTCAAAAACGGAAGCACTGGTGCCGTTTTTGTTACTGTTGACTTCCCTACAAATTTTTCGAATATCACGATCTGAAAGGTTTCTCCTGCTGCCCTTATTTTTCTGGATTTGGTGTTCAGGTTATTCAAGAATGAGGCCAAGGTGCTTGGATCCCTTTCCAGCTCCATGGCTAAATCTTTGATAGATAATCCTTCTGCGAGTCTAGCAACTATCCTTTGCTTTTTGATAACCTTTAATCGCTTGATTTTTTGGTGTTTCAAGAGATCTGTAATAAAGCGATAGACAGTATAATTTACTTGATAATAAATAAAATGCCATAACTTCGTGAATATAGCATGAATTTGAATAATATTTTGGGAAATGACTGATCTTAAAGCAGCCATTTGAGGGTACAATTTTAATTTTTTTGGCCCTGACTGCATTCCAATTATAGTGCTGAAAACGCTTCAACCACAACTAGTTCCATACTTACAAAGCGGTTTAAGTGTTGTCTTGAGAATTGCCTCCCAACACCTTGGAAAACCTCACCAGTATGCCCTGTATTTAAGAATTCAGGTGATCGCTCATCTTCCTCTCCATACAGACCAATAAGTCTCCTGTGTGTCATGAGTAAGTTGAGGGAATTTATGTTAAAAAGAGAAGTAGTCAACTACATCAGTAAAAAATAACTTCCAGTAACATGCAATATAGTTTCTGTTCTACTAGATTTACAGCAGATGTGCTAATGGTTATATCTCATAGGATTAGCAAAGATCTCAACAGAGGCTTTCTTTCTAGGGCAATTGTTCTTGACATTTTAAAAGCCTTTGATAGGGTATGGCATAAAGGTCTACTTTACAAGGTCTCCAGCTACAGTATAGCTGGAAATGTTTTCTCAATTATTATCTCATTTCTTTCTGATAGGTTTATAAGAGAGGTGGTTGATGGGCAGAAATCAGAAGCTCACAGTATTAATGCTGGAGTCCCTCAAGAGTCCATCCTGGGTCCAACTCTCTTCCTGATCTATATCAATAATCTTCCAACTCATATACTAAAATCATTCGTAGACATTTATGCTGTTAACACTACCATCTATGGCAACACATCAAAGGCCGTAAATGACCAAGTTCTTTCTGATTCTTTCTCCTCTGATCTTGAGCACATGGTACAATGGGAAAGAGATGGCTGGTTACTTTTAATGCATCTAAAACCAAGCTTCTATCTTTACATCATCAACGCTCTGATCCCCATCTAGCATCAATTGAAATGAATGGCTCTTGTCTTGGGGAAGTTCCATGTTCTGACAAGCTTCTAGGCTTGACCTTTACTCCTAATCTGAAATTGAACACATACATCAAATGTGTTGCCAAGGTCGCTAGAAAAATGGTAGGATCCTTCTACTGCTCCATTAGATATCTCACTGCTGATGCAATTCTCTACCTATATAAAAGCTAGGTACATCCAAGGATGGAGTACTGTTGCCATATCTGGATATGCGCTGCTAGAAGCAGCTTATCCTGCCTTGACAGAGTTCAAAATAGACTTTGTAGCCTAGTAGAGAATGCCCTTTTCTCTTTCCTACAGCCTCTTTCTCACAGAAGACACCTTGCGAGCCTGTCTCTGCTTTATTATTATTTTCATGGCAAGTGATCATCTGAGATCCAATCCATGGTGCCCCCTCGCCAAACTTTTATGAAAAACACTTTTATGAAACCACTATCAATAATTTCCCCCACTCTTTATCTATGCCTAAACCTAAACATAGATTCCATGAATAAAGCTTCTTTCTTAGAACTGCATGTCTGTGGAATTCTCTTCCATTTGCCTGCTTTCCAGCTGACTACAATTTGGTCGTCTTCAAGTCCAATGTAAACAAATTCTTGTTGAACCGCTACCTTAAGTAACCAAATTTACCAAATTTCCTCTACTAACGATTACTACGATATTATCCCATTGACTACTGTACACTTATTAACCCTTATCCTCGAGTGGCCTCCGGGCCTTGATAAGTGATGACTCCTATGTAAAAAAAAAGGTTAACTTGGCCGAAATGTTGTGAAAATAACATCTTATATGAAGATAGTAGTCCGAATAATCCGAATTGTACAAAATATCTATCCTTATCTGAAAAAATTCCACATTCATGCATGCATTATAGCAGAAAATAAACATTTTCATCAATTAAAAAAATTAATAAAGGATTTGTCTCCCTTTGACTGATCTCTTTTTTTTATTTTTTTCATTTTAATTAGTTAAATAAATGGAAGAATTGTCATTAATATATGGATTTGGAGTACATTTTCCTGAATGCTTACACACTTTATTTACAATTGCTTTCACAAGGTATTATGATATAAAGAATCTGTTTTATATTTGTGTGGTTATAGCGTTTTGTTTTGTTAAAATAAAATTTTACTTAATTTAACAGATTATAAGTTCATACATAACTACACTCAATCATGTTAAACAATTTAACAGGTCTTATATATAAAAATAATTAATCATGTTTGATGATGGTCGAGATAGAGGACTTAGGACCTTGTTTGTTATTCACCAAAGCCTTTGTTCTTCTACTTTTGACTTGATGGACTGAGCATACAACACTCTCGTGTTTTCTATAATTTAATTGCTGTTGATATTGCTAGGTGGGCTACAATGGGAAATATAACACATCACTAACAAATATCGGGCCTGACATACATGATTCCACTAATAAAACATCCTAATGGTTTTTGTAGAATACTAATCTACAAATGGTACGTTTTAAAAACCTTTGAGCATAATCAGATTATTAGTTTACAAATAAATACAGATATTTAAGTAAAGCTACTGTTGCAAATGTTTAAAACAATAAAAAATATCTGAATTGCGTGTGTTTATGAATCATTGCTTTCTGATGGGAAAAGCATTGTTTAAGCTAAGGAATAAGTTGATAAGTGCTATTCGAACTCTTCTACTCTAAAACAATAGTTAAAAGGTCTTCTACTGTCTTTACACATGGTCGTACGAACACAAATTAAGCTGAGCGTCCAAATTCGCCCAAATTCAGCAATTATCCTGGAAATCATGAAAAACCTCTCAAAACATGTTTTGGCTGATCGTAAATTGAAGTTACGTGAGATAACAAAGGCGTTGAAGAAATCAGAAAGTAGTGTATTCATTATTTTGGATGAATATTCGTCGATAAGAAAGTTGTGTTTTAAGTGTATGACATGGTTGCTAAAAGTCAATAAAAAAAACAACAATGTGTCAGTAATCCAGTAAAGTTTAAAACTTTTTGAATGCAATAGAAATGTGCATTTGCATCAATATGTGACAATGGATGAAATATAAACCCATCACTTTACTCTGAAGTCAAATTATTGGCCAGTTGAGTAACAGATAAAATCTGTACAATGTGACCAAAGATGCAGGCGTCATCAGGCAAGGTTTGCATACCATATTTTAAGATGTGCTAGGCATTTTTTTTCATGGATTACTCTAAGAAAGAAATGTGACAATATTGTCAGATTAAAAAGGGTTGATGTGAAACCTGGTTTAAAAGGGTTGATGTGATATCTAGTTAAAAAGTGTTGATGTGAAATCTAGTTTAAAAGTGTTGATGTGAAACCTAGTTTAAAAGGGTAGATGAGAAACCTGGTTTAAAAGGGTTGATGTGAAACCTGGTTTAAAAGTGTTGATGTGAAATCTAGTTTAAAAGGGTTGATGAGAAACCTAGTTTAAAAGGGTTGATGTGAACCCTAGTTTAAAAGTCTTGATGTGAAATCTAGTTTAAAAGTCTTGATGTGAAATCTAGTTTAAAAGGGTTGATGAGAAACCTGGTTTAAAAGTGTTGATGTGAAACCTGGTTTAAAAGTGTTGATGTGAAATCTAGTTTGAAAGTCTTGATGTGAAATCTAGTTTAAAAGGGTTGATGAGAAACCTGGTTTAAAAGTGTTGATGTGAAACCTGGTTTAAAAGTGTTGATGTGAAATCTAGTTTGAAAGTCTTGATGTGAAAGCGAGTTTAAAGGGTTGATATGAACCTGGTTTAAAAGTGTTGATGTGAAATCTAGTTTGAAAGTCTTGATGTGAAATCTAGTTTAAAAGGGTTGATGAGAAACCTGGTTTAAAAGTGTTGATGTGAAATCTAGTTTAAAAGTCTTGATGTGAAATCTAGTTTAAAAGGGTTGATGTGAAACCTGGTTTAAAAGTGTTGATGTGAAATCTAGTTTAAAAGGGTTGATGTGAAATCTAGTTTAAAAGGGTTGATGTGAAACCTGGTTTAAAAGGGTTGATGTGAAACCTAGTTTAAAAGGGTTGATGTGAAATCTAGTTTAAAAGGGTTGATTTGAAACCTGGTTTAAAAGGGTTGATGTGAAACCTAGTTTAAAAGGGTTGTTGTGAAATCTAGTTTAAAAGGGTTGATGTGAAACCTGGTTTAAAAGGGTTGTTGTGAAATCTAGTTTAAAAGGGTTGATGTGAAATCTACTTTAAAACGGTTGATGTGAAACCTGGTTTAAAAGGGTTGATGTGAAATCTAGTTTAAAAGGGTTGATGTGAAATCTAGTTTAAAAGGGTTGATGTGAAACCTGGTTTAAAAGGGTTGATGTGAAACCTAGTTTAAAAGGGTTGTTGTGAAATCTAGTTTAACAGGGTTGATGTGAAACCTGGTTTAAAAGGGTTGTTGTGAAATCTAGTTTAAAAGGGTTGATGTGAAATCTAGTTTAAAACGGTTGATGTGAAACCTAGTTTAAAAGGGTTGATGTGAAATCTAGTTTAAAAGGGTTGATGTGAAACCTGGTTTAAAAGGGTTGATGTGAAACCTAGTTTAAAAGGGTTGTTGTGAAATCTAGTTTAAAAGGGTTGATGTTAAACCTGGTTTAAAAGGGTTGTTGTGAAATCTAGTTTAAAAGGGTTGATGTGAAATCTAGTTTAAAACGGTTGATGTGAAACCTGGTTTAAAAGGGTTGATGTGAAATCTAGTTTAAAAGGGTTGATGTGAAATCTAGTTTAAAAGGGTTGATGTGAAACCTGGTTTAAAAGGGTTGATGTGAAACCTAGTTTAAAAGGGTTGATGTGAAACCTAGTTTAAAAGGGTTGATGTGAAATCTAGTTTAAAAGGGTTGATGTGAAATCTAGTTTAAAAGGGTTGATGTGAAACCTGGTTTAAAAGGGTTGATGTGAAACCTAGTTTAAAAGGGTTGATGTGAAATCTAGTTTAAAAGGGTTGATGTGAAACCTGGTTTAAAAGGGTTGATGTGAAATCTAGTTTAAAAGGGTTGATGTGAAATCTAGTTTAAAAGGGTTAATGTGAAACCTGGTTTAAAAGGGTTGATGTGAAATCTAGTTTAAAAGTGTTGATGTGAAATCTAGTTTAAAAGGGTTGATAAGAAACCTGGTTTAAAAGGGTTGATGTGAAACCTGGTTTAAAAGGGTTGATGTGAAACGTGGTTTAAATGGGTTGATGTGAAATCTAGTTTAAAAGGGTTGATGTGAAACCTGGTTTAAAAGGGTTGATGTGAAACCTGGTTTAAAAGGGTTGATGTGAAATCTAGTTTAAAAGGGTTGATGTGAAACCTAGTTTAAAAGGGTTGATGCGAAATCTAGTTTAAAAGGGTTGATGTGAAATCTAGTTTAAAAGGGTTTGATGTGAAACCTGGTTTAAAAGCGTTGATGTGAAACCTAGTTTAAAAGGGTTGATGTGAAATCTAGTTTAAAAGGGTTGATGTGAAACCTGGTTTAAAAGTGTTGATGTGAAATCTAGTTTGAAAGTCTTGATGTGAAATCGAGTTTAAAAGGGTTGATATGAACCTGGTTTAAAAGTGTTGATGTGAAATCTAGTTTGAAAGTCTTGATGTGAAATCTAGTTTAAAAGGGTTGATGAGAAACCTGGTTTAAAAGTGTTGATGTGAAATCTAGTTTGAAAGTCTTGATGTGAAATCTAGTTTAAAAGGGTTGATGTGAAACCTGGTTTAAAAGTGTTTGATGTGAAATCTAGTTTAAAAGGGTTGATGTGAAATCTAGTTTAAAAGGGTTGATGTGAAACCTGGTTTAAAAGGGTTGATGTGAAACCTAGTTTAAAAGGGTTGTTGTGAAATCTAGTTTAACAGGGTTGATGTGAAACCTGGTTTAAAAGGGTTGTTGTGAAATCTAGTTTAAAAGGGTTGATGTGAAATCTAGTTTAAAACGGTTGATGTGAAACCTAGTTTAAAAGGGTTGATGTGAAATCTAGTTTAAAAGGGTTGATGTGAAACCTGGTTTAAAAGGGTTGATGTGAAACCTAGTTTAAAAGGGTTGTTGTGAAATCTAGTTTAAAAGGGTTGATGTGAAACCTGGTTTAAAAGGGTTGTTGTGAAATCTAGTTTAAAAGGGTTGATGTGAAATCTAGTTTAAAACGGTTGATGTGAAACCTGGTTTAAAAGGGTTGATGTGAAATCTAGTTTAAAAGGGTTGATGTGAAATCTAGTTTAAAAGGGTTGATGTGAAACCTGGTTTAAAAGGGTTGATGTGAAACCTAGTTTAAAAGGGTTGATGTGAAACCTAGTTTAAAAGGGTTGATGTGAAATCTAGTTTAAAAGGGTTGATGTGAAATCTAGTTTAAAAGGGTTGATGTGAAACCTGGTTTAAAAGGGTTGATGTGAAACCTAGTTTAAAAGGGTTGATGTGATATCTAGTTTAAAAGGGTTGATGTGAAACCTGGTTTAAAAGGGTTGATGTGAAATCTAGTTTAAAAGGGTTGATGTGAAATCTAGTTTAAAAGGGTTAATGTGAAACCTGGTTTTAAAGGCTTGATGTGAAATCTAGTTTAAAAGTGTTGATGTGAAATCTAGTTTAAAAGGGTTGATAAGAAACCTGGTTTAAAAGGGTTGATGTGAAACCTGGTTTAAAAGGGTTGATGTGAAACGTGGTTTAAAAGGGTTGATGTGAAATCTAGTTTAAAAGGGTTGATGTGAAACCTGGTTTAAAAGGGTTGATGTGAAACCTAGTTTAAAAGGGTTGTTGTGAAATCTAGTTTAAAAGGGTTGATGTGAAATCTAGTTTAAAACGGTTGATGTGAAACCTGGTTTAAAAGGGTTGATGTGAAATCTAGTTTAAAAGGGTTGATGTGAAATCTAGTTTAAAAGGGTTGATGTGAAACCTGGTTTAAAAGGGTTGATGTGAAACCTAGTTTAAAAGGGTTGTTGTGAAATCTAGTTTAACAGGGTTGATGTGAAACCTGGTTTAAAAGGGTTGTTGTGAAATCTAGTTTAAAAGGGTTGATGTGAAATCTAGTTTAAAACGGTTGATGTGAAACCTAGTTTAAAAGGGTTGATGTGAAATCTAGTTTAAAAGGGTTGATGTGAAACCTGGTTTAAAAGGGTTGATGTGAAACCTAGTTTAAAAGGGTTGTTGTGAAATCTAGTTTAAAAGGGTTGATGTGAAACCTGGTTTAAAAGGGTTGTTGTAAAATCTAGTTTAAAAGGGTTGATGTGAAATCTAGTTTAAAACGGTTGATGTGAAACCTGGTTTAAAAGGGTTGATGTGAAACCTAGTTAAAAAGGGTTGATGTGAAATCTAGTTTAAAAGGGTTGATGTGAAACCTGGTTTAAAAGGGTTGATGTGAAATCTAGTTTAAAAGGGTTGATGTGAAATCTAGTTTAAAAGGGTTAATGTGAAACCTGGTTTTAAAGGGTTGATGTGAAATCTAGTTTAAAAGTGTTGATGTGAAATCTAGTTTGAAAGTCTTGATGTGAAATCTAGTTTAAAAGGGTTGATGAGAAACCTGGTTTAAAAGTGTTGATGTGAAATCTAGTTTGAAAGTCTTGATGTGAAATCTAGTTTAAAAGGGTTGATGTGAAACCTGGTTTAAAAGTGTTGATGTGAAATCTAGTTTAAAAGGGTTGATGTGAAATCTAGTTTAAAAGGGTTAATGTGAAACCTGGTTTAAAAGGGTTGATGTGAAATCTAGTTTAAAAGTGTTGATGTGAAATCTAGTTTAAAAGGGTTGATAAGAAACCTGGTTTAAAAGGGTTGATGTGAAACCTGGTTTAAAAGGGTTGATGTGAAACGTGGTTTAAATGGGTTGATGTGAAATCTAGTTTAAAAGGGTTGATGTGAAACCTGGTTTAAAAGGGTTGATGTGAAACCTGGTTTAAAAAGTTGATGTGAAATCTAGTTTAAAAGGGTTGATGTGAAACCTAGTTTAAAAGGGTTGATGCGAAATCTAGTTTAAAAGGGTTGATGTGAAATCTAGTTTAAAAGGGTTTGATGTGAAACCTGGTTTAAAAGCGTTGATGTGAAACCTAGTTTAAAAGGGTTGATGTGAAATCTAGTTTAAAAGGGTTGATGTGAAACCTGGTTTAAAAGTGTTGATGTGAAATCTAGTTTGAAAGTCTTGATGTGAAATCGAGTTTAAAAGGGTTGATATGAACCTGGTTTAAAAGTGTTGATGTGAAATCTAGTTTGAAAGTCTTGATGTGAAATCTAGTTTAAAAGGGTTGATGAGAAACCTGGTTTAAAAGTGTTGATGTAGAATCTAGTTTGAAAGTCTTGATGTGAAATCTAGTTTAAAAGGGTTGATGTGAAACCTGGTTTAAAAGTGTTTGATGTGAAATCTAGTTTAAAAGGGTTGATGTGAAATCTAGTTTAAAAGGGTTGATGTGAAACCTGGTTTAAAAGGGTTGATGTGAAACCTAGTTTAAAAGGGTTGTTGTGAAATCTAGTTTAACAGGGTTGATGTGAAACCTGATATAAAAGGGTTGTTGTGAAATCTAGTTTAAAAGGGTTGATGTGAAATCTAGTTTAAAACGGTTGATGTGAAACCTAGTTTAAAAGGGTTGATGTGAAATCTAGTTTAAAAGGGTTGATGTGAAACCTGGTTTAAAAGGGTTGATGTGAAACCTAGTTTAAAAGGGTTGTTGTGAAATCTAGTTTAAAAGGGTTGATGTGAAACCTGGTTTAAAAGGGTTGTTGTGAAATCTAGTTTAAAAGGGTTGATGTGAAATCTAGTTTAAAAGGGTTGATGTGAAACCTGGTTTAAAAGGGTTGATGTGAAATCTAGTTTAAAAGGGTTGATGTGAAATCTAGTTTAAAAGGGTTGATGTGAAACCTGGTTTAAAAGGGTTGATGTGAAACCTAGTTTAAAAGGGTTGATGTGAAACCTAGTTTAAAAGGGTTGATGTGAAATCTAGTTTAAAAGGGTTGATGTGAAATCTAGTTTAAAAGGGTTGATGTGAAACCTGGTTTAAAAGGGTTGATGTGAAACCTAGTTTAAAAGGGTTGATGTGATATCTAGTTTAAAAGGGTTGATGTGAAACCTGGTTTAAAAGGGTTGATGTGAAATCTAGTTTAAAAGGGTTGATGTGAAATCTAGTTTAAAATGGTTAATGTGAAACCTGGTTTTAAAGGCTTGATGTGAAATCTAGTTTAAAAGTGTTGATGTGAAATCTAGTTTAAAAGGGTTGATAAGAAACCTGGTTTAAAAGGGTTGATGTGAAACCTGGTTTAAAAGGGTTGATGTGAAACGTGGTTTAAAAGGGTTGATGTGAAATCTAGTTTAAAAGGTTGATGTGAAACCTGGTTTAAAAGGGTTGATGTGAAACCTAGTTTAAAAGGGTTGTTGTGAAATCTAGTTTAAAAGGGTTGATGTGAAATCTAGTTTAAAACGGTTGATGTGAAACCTGGTTTAAAAGGGTTGATGTGAAATCTAGTTTAAAAGGGTTGATGTGAAACCTGGTTTAAAACGGTTGATGTGAAATCTAGTTTAAAAGGGTTGATGTGAAATCTAGTTTAAAAGGGTTAATGTGAAACCTGGTTTAAAAGGGTTGATGTGAAATCTAGTTTAAAAGTGTTGATGTGAAATCTAGTTTAAAAGGGTTGATAAGAAACCTGGTTTAAAAGGGTTGATGTGAAACCTGGTTTAAAAGGGTTGATGTGAAACGTGGTTTAAATGGGTTGATGTGAAATCTAGTTTAAAAGGGTTGATGTGAAACCTGGTTTAAAAGGGTTGATGTGAAACCTGGTTTAAAAGGGTTGATGTGAAATCTAGTTTAAAAGGGTTGATGTGAAACCTAGTTTAAAAGGGTTGATGCGAAATCTAGTTTAAAAGGGTTGATGTGAAATCTAGTTTAAAAGGGTTTGATGTGAAACCTGGTTTAAAAGCGTTGATGTGAAACCTAGTTTAAAAGGGTTGATGTGAAATCTAGTTTAAAAGGGTTGATGTGAAACCTGGTTTAAAAGTGTTGATGTGAAATCTAGTTTGAAAGTCTTGATGTGAAATCGAGTTTAAAAGGGTTGATATGAACCTGGTTTAAAAGTGTTGATGTGAAATCTAGTTTGAAAGTCTTGATGTGAAATCTAGTTTAAAAGGGTTGATGAGAAACCTGGTTTAAAAGTGTTGATGTGAAATCTAGTTTGAAAGTCTTGATGTGAAATCTAGTTTAAAAGGGTTGATGTGAAACCTGGTTTAAAAGTGTTTGATGTGAAATCTAGTTTAAAAGGGTTGATGTGAAATCTAGTTTAAAAGGGTTGATGTGAAACCTGGTTTAAAAGGGGTGATGTGAAACCTAGTTTAAAAGGGTTGTTGTGAAATCTAGTTTAACAGGGTTGATGTGAAACCTGGTTTAAAAGGGTTGTTGTGAAATCTAGTTTAAAAGGGTTGATGTGAAATCTAGTTTAAAACGGTTGATGTGAAACCTAGTTTAAAAGGGTTGATGTGAAATCTAGTTTAAAAGGGTTGATGTGAAACCTGGTTTAAAAGGGTTGATGTGAAACCTAGTTTAAAAGGGTTGTTGTGAAATCTAGTTTAAAAGGGTTGATGTGAAACCTGGTTTAAAAGGGTTGTTGTGAAATCTAGTTTAAAAGGGTTGATGTGAAATCTTGTTTAAAACGGTTGATGTGAAACCTGGTTTAAAAGGGTTGATGTGAAATCTAGTTTAAAAGGGTTGATGTGAAATCTAGTTTAAAAGGGTTGATGTGAAACCTGGTTTAAAAGGGTTGATGTGAAACCTAGTTTAAAAGGGTTGATGTGAAACCTAGTTTAAAAGGGTTGATGTGAAATCTAGTTTAAAAGGGTTGATGTGAAATCTAGTTTAAAAGGGTTGATGTGAAACCTGGTTTAAAAGGGTTGATGTGAAACCTAGTTTAAAAGGGTTGATGTGATATCTAGTTTAAAAGGGTTGATGTGAAACCTGGTTTAAAAGGGTTGATGTGAAATCTAGTTTAAAAGGGTTGATGTGAAATCTAGTTTAAAAGGGTTAATGTGAAACCTGGTTTTAAAGGCTTGATGTGAAATCTAGTTTAAAAGGGTTGATGTGAAATCTAGTTTAAAAGGGTTGATGTGAAACCTAGTTTAAAAGGGTTGATGCGAAATCTAGTTTAAAAGGGTTGATGTGAAATCTAGTTTAAAAGGGTTTGATGTGAAACCTGGTTTAAAAGCGTTGATGTGAAACCTAGTTTAAAAGGGTTGATGTGAAATCTAGTTTAAAAGGGTTGATGTGAAACCTGGTTTAAAAGTGTTGATGTGAAATCTAGTTTGAAAGTCTTGATGTGAAATCGAGTTTAAAAGGGTTGATATGAACCTGGTTTAAAAGTGTTGATGTGAAATCTAGTTTGAAAGTCTTGATGTGAAATCTAGTTTAAAAGGGTTGATGAGAAACCTGGTTTAAAAGTGTTGATGTGAAATCTAGTTTGAAAGTCTTGATGTGAAATCTAGTTTAAAAGGGTTGATGTGAAACCTGGTTTAAAAGTGTTTGATGTGAAATCTAGTTTAAAAGGGTTGATGTGAAATCTAGTTTAAAAGGGTTGATGTGAAACCTGGTTTAAAAGGGGTGATGTGAAACCTAGTTTAAAAGGGTTGTTGTGAAATCTAGTTTAACAGGGTTGATGTGAAACCTGGTTTAAAAGGGTTGTTGTGAAATCTAGTTTAAAAGGGTTGATGTGAAATCTAGTTTAAAACGGTTGATGTGAAACCTAGTTTAAAAGGGTTGATGTGAAATCTAGTTTAAAAGGGTTGATGTGAAACCTGGTTTAAAAGGGTTGATGTGAAACCTAGTTTAAAAGGGTTGTTGTGAAATCTAGTTTAAAAGGGTTGATGTGAAACCTGGTTTAAAAGGGTTGTTGTGAAATCTAGTTTAAAAGGGTTGATGTGAAATCTTGTTTAAAACGGTTGATGTGAAACCTGGTTTAAAAGGGTTGATGTGAAATCTAGTTTAAAAGGGTTGATGTGAAATCTAGTTTAAAAGGGTTGATGTGAAACCTGGTTTAAAAGGGTTGATGTGAAACCTAGTTTAAAAGGGTTGATGTGAAACCTAGTTTAAAAGGGTTGATGTGAAATCTAGTTTAAAAGGGTTGATGTGAAATCTAGTTTAAAAGGGTTGATGTGAAACCTGGTTTAAAAGGGTTGATGTGAAACCTAGTTTAAAAGGGTTGATGTGATATCTAGTTTAAAAGGGTTGATGTGAAACCTGGTTTAAAAGGGTTGATGTGAAATCTAGTTTAAAAGGGTTGATGTGAAATCTAGTTTAAAAGGGTTAATGTGAAACCTGGTTTTAAAGGCTTGATGTGAAATCTAGTTTAAAAGTGTTGATGTGAAATCTAGTTTAAAAGGGTTGATAAGAAACCTGGTTTAAAAGGGTTGATGTGAAACCTGGTTTAAAAGGGTTGATGTGAAACGTGGTTTAAAAGGGTTGATGTGAAATCTAGTTTAAAAGGGTTGATGTGAAACCTGGTTTAAAAGGGTTGATGTGAAACCTAGTTTAAAAGGGTTGTTGTGAAATCTAGTTTAAAAGGGTTGATGTGAAATCTAGTTTAAAACGGTTGATGTGAAACCTGGTTTAAAAGGGTTGATGTGAAATCTAGTTTAAAAGGGTTGATGTGAAATCTAGTTTAAAAGGGTTGATGTGAAACCTGGTTTAAAAGGGTTGATGTGAAACCTAGTTTAAAAGGGTTGTTGTGAAATCTAGTTTAACAGGGTTGATGTGAAACCTGGTTTAAAAGGGTTGTTGTGAAATCTAGTTTAAAAGGGTTGATGTGAAATCTAGTTTAAAACGGTTGATGTGAAACCTAGTTTAAAAGGGTTGATGTGAAATCTAGTTTAAAAGGGTTGATGTGAAACCTGGTTTAAAAGGGTTGATGTGAAACCAAGTTTAAAAGGGTTGTTGTGAAATCTAGTTTAAAAGGGTTGATGTGAAACCTGGTTTAAAAGGGTTGTTGTGAAATCTAGTTTAAAAGGGTTGATGTGAAATCTAGTTTAAAACGGTTGATGTGAAACCTGGTTTAAAAGGGTTGATGTGAAACCTAGTTTAAAAGGGTTGATGTGAAATCTAGTTTAAAAGGGTTGATGTGAAACCTGGTTTAAAAGGGTTGATGTGAAATCTAGTTTAAAAGGGTTGATGTGAAATCTAGTTTAAAAGGGTTAATGTGAAACCTGGTTTTAAAGGGTTGATGTGAAATCTAGTTTAAAAGTGTTGATGTGAAATCTAGTTTGAAAGTCTTGATGTGAAATCTAGTTTAAAAGGGTTGATGAGAAACCTGGTTTAAAAGTGTTGATGTGAAATCTAGTTTGAAAGTCTTGATGTGAAATCTAGTTTAAAAGGGTTGATGTGAAACCTGGTTTAAAAGTGTTGATGTGAAATCTAGTTTAAAAGGGTTGATGTGAAATCTAGTTTAAAAGGGTTGATGTGAAACCTGGTTTAAAAGGGTTGATGTGAAACCTAGTTTAAAAGGGTTGTTGTGAAATCTAGTTTAACAGGGTTGATGTGAAACCTGGTTTAAAAGGGTTGTTGTGAAATCTAGTTTAAAAGGGTTGATGTGAAATCTAGTTTAAAACGGTTGATGTGAAACCTAGTTTAAAAGGGTTGATGTGAAATCTAGTTTAAAAGGGTTGATGTGAAACCTGGTTTAAAAGGGTTGATGTGAAACCTAGTTTAAAAGGGTTGTTGTGAAATCTAGTTTAAAAGGGTTGATGTGAAACCTGGTTTAAAAGGGTTGTTGTGAAATCTAGTTTAAAAGGGTTGATGTGAAATCTAGTTTAAAACGGTTGATGTGAAACCTGGTTTAAAAGGGTTGATGTGAAATCTAGTTTAAAAGGGTTGATGTGAAATCTAGTTTAAAAGGGTTGATGTGAAACCTGGTTTAAAAGGGTTGATGTGAAACCTAGTTTAAAAGGGTTGATGTGAAACCTAGTTTAAAAGGGTTGATGTGAAATCTAGTTTAAAAGGGTTGATGTGAAATCTAGTTTAAAAGGGTTGATGTGAAACCTGGTTTAAAAGGGTTGATGTGAAACCTAGTTTAAAAGGGTTGATGTGATATCTAGTTTAAAAGGGTTGATGTGAAACCTGGTTTAAAAGGGTTGATGTGAAATCTAGTTTAAAAGGGTTGATGTGAAATCTAGTTTAAAAGGGTTAATGTGAAACCTGGTTTTAAAGGCTTGATGTGAAATCTAGTTTAAAAGTGTTGATGTGAAATCTAGTTTAAAAGGGTTGATAAGAAACCTGGTTTAAAAGGGTTGATGTGAAACCTGGTTTAAAAGGGTTGATGTGAAACGTGGTTTAAAAGGGTTGATGTGAAATCTAGTTTAAAAGGTTGATGTGAAACCTGGTTTAAAAGGGTTGATGTGAAACCTAGTTTAAAAGGGTTGTTGTGAAATCTAGTTTAAAAGGGTTGATGTGAAATCTAGTTTAAAACGGTTGATGTGAAACCTGGTTTAAAAGGGTTGATGTGAAATCTAGTTTAAAAGGGTTGATGTGAAATCTAGTTTAAAAGGGTTGATGTGAAACCTGGTTTAAAAGGGTTGATGTGAAACCTAGTTTAAAAGGGTTGTTGTGAAATCTAGTTTAACAGGGTTGATGTGAAACCTGGTTTAAAAGGGTTGTTGTGAAATCTAGTTTAAAAGGGTTGATGTGAAATCTAGTTTAAAACGGTTGATGTGAAACCTAGTTTAAAAGGGTTGATGTGAAATCTAGTTTAAAAGGGTTGATGTGAAACCTGGTTTAAAAGGGTTGATGTGAAACCTAGTTTAAAAGGGTTGTTGTGAAATCTAGTTTAAAAGGGTTGATGTGAAACCTGGTTTAAAAGGGTTGTTGTGAAATCTAGTTTAAAAGGGTTGATGTGAAATCTAGTTTAAAACGGTTGATGTGAAACCTGGTTTAAAAGGGTTGATGTGAAACCTAGTTTAAAAGGGTTGATGTGAAATCTAGTTTAAAACGGTTGATGTGAAACCTGGTTTAAAAGGGTTGATGTGAAATCTAGTTTAAAAGGGTTGATGTGAAATCTAGTTTAAAAGGGTTAATGTGAAACCTGGTTTTAAAGGGTTGATGTGAAATCTAGTTTAAAAGTGTTGATGTGAAATCTAGTTTAAAAGGGTTGATAAGAAACCTGGTTTAAAAGGGTTGATGTGAAACCTGGTTTAAAAGGGTTGATGTGAAACGTGGTTTAAATGGGTTGATGTGAAATCTAGTTTAAAAGGGTTGATGTGAAACCTGGTTTAAAAGGGTTGATGTGAAACCTGGTTTAAAAGGGTTGATGTGAAATCTAGTTTAAAAGGGTTGATGTGAAACCTAGTTTAAAAGGGTTGATGCGAAATCTAGTTTAAAAGGGTTGATGTGAAATCTAGTTTAAAAGGGTTTGATGTGAAACCTGGTTTAAAAGCGTTGATGTGAAACCTAGTTTAAAAGGGTTGATGTGAAATCTAGTTTAAAAGGGTTGATGTGAAACCTGGTTTAAAGTGTTGATGTGAAATCTAGTTTGAAAGTCTTGATGTGAAATCGAGTTTAAAAGGGTTGATATGAACCTGGTTTAAAAGTGTTGATGTGAAATCTAGTTTGAAAGTCTTGATGTGAAATCTAGTTTAAAAGGGTTGATGAGAAACCTGGTTTAAAAATGTTGATGTGAAATCTAGTTTGAAAGTCTTGATGTGAAATCTAGTTTAAAAGGGTTGATGTGAAACCTGGTTTAAAAGTGTTGATATGAAATCTAGTTTAAAAGGGTTGTTGTGAAATCTAGTTTAACAGGGTTGATGTGAAACCTGGTTTAAAAGGGTTGTTGTGAAATCTAGTTTAAAAGGGTTGATGTGAAATCTAGTTTAAAACGGTTGATGTGAAACCTAGTTTAAAAGGGTTGATGTGAAATCTAGTTTAAAAGGGTTGATGTGAAACCTGGTTTAAAAGGGTTGATGTGAAACCTAGTTTAAAAGGGTTGTTGTGAAATCTAGTTTAAAAGGGTTGATGTGAAACCTGGTTTAAAAGGGTTGTTGTGAAATCTAGTTTAAAAGGGTTGATGTGAAATCTAGTTTAAAACGGTTGATGTGAAACCTGGTTTAAAAGGGTTGATGTGAAATCTAGTTTAAAAGGGTTGATGTGAAATCTAGTTTAAAAGGGTTGATGTGAAACCTGGTTTAAAAGGGTTGATGTGAAACCTAGTTTAAAAGGGTTGTTGTGAAATCTAGTTTAACAGGGTTGATGTGAAACCTGGTTTAAAAGGGTTGTTGTGAAATCTAGTTTAAAAGGGTTGATGTGAAATCTAGTTTAAAACGGTTGATGTGAAACCTAGTTTAAAAGGGTTGATGTGAAATCTAGTTTAAAAGGGTTGATGTGAAACCTGGTTTAAAAGGGTTGATGTGAAACCTAGTTTAAAAGGGTTGTTGTGAAATCTAGTTTAAAAGGGTTGATGTGAAATCTAGTTTAAAACGGTTGATGTGAACCCTGGTTTAAAAGGGTTGATGTGAAATCTAGTTTAAAAGGGTTGATGTGAAATCTAGTTTAAAAGGGTTGATGTGACACCTGGTTTAAAAGGGTTGATGTGAAACCTAGTTTAAAAGGGTTGATGTGAAACCTAGTTTAAAAGGGTTGATGTGAAATCTAGTTTAAAAGGGTTGATGTGAAATCTAATTTAAAAGGGTTGATGTGAAACCTGGTTTAAAAGGGTTGATGTGAAACCTAGTTTAAAAGGGTTGATGTGAAATCTAGTTTAAAAGGGTTGATGTGAAACCTGGTTTAAAAGGGTTGATGTGAAATCTAGTTTAAAAGGGTTGATGTGAAATCTTGTTTAAAAGGGTTAATGTGAAACCTGGTTTTAAAGGGTTGATGTGAAATCTAGTTTAAAAGTGTTGATGTGAAATCTAGTTTAAAAGGGTTGATAAGAAACCTGGTTTAAAAGGGTTGATGTGAAACCTGGTTTAAAAGGGTTGATGTGAAACGTGGTTTAAATGGGTTGATGTGAAATCTAGTTTAAAAGGGTTGATGTGAAACCTGATTTAAAAGGGTTGATGTGAAACCTGGTTTAAAAGGGTTGATGTGAAATCTAGTTTAAAAGGGTTGATGTGAAACCTAGTTTAAAAGGGTTGATGCGAAATCTAGTTTAAAAGGGTTGATGTGAAATCTAGTTTAAAAGGGTTTGATGTGAAACCTGGTTTAAAAGCGTTGATGTGAAACCTAGTTTAAAAGGGTTGATGTGAAATCTAGTTTAAAAGGGTTGATGTGAAACCTGGTTTAAAAGTGTTGATGTGAAATCTAGTTTGAAAGTCTTGATGTGAAATCGAGTTTAAAAGGGTTGATATGAACCTGGTTTAAAAGTGTTGATGTGAAATCTAGTTTGAAAGTCTTGATGTGAAATCTAGTTTAAAAGGGTTGATGAGAAACCTGGTTTAAAAGTGTTGATGTGAAATCTAGTTTGAAAGTCTTGATGTGAAATCTAGTTTAAAAGGGTTGATGTGAAACCTGGTTTAAAAGTGTTGATGTGAAATCTAGTTTAAAAGGGTTGATGTGAAATCTAGTTTAAAAGGGTTGATGAGAAACCTGGTTTAAAAGGGTTGATGTGAAACCTAGTTTAAAAGGGTTGATGTGAAATCTAGTTTAAAAGGGTTGATTTGAAACCTGGTTTAAAAGGGTTGATGTGAAACCTAGTTTAAAAGGGTTGTTGTGAAATCTAGTTTAAAAGGGTTGATGTGAAACCTGGTTTAAAAGGGTTGTTGTGAAATCTAGTTTAAAAGGGTTGATGTGAAATCTAGTTTAAAACGGTTGATGTGAAACCTGGTTTAAAAGGGTTGATGTGAAATCTAGTTTAAAAGGGTTGATGTGAAATCTAGTTTAAAAGGGTTGATGTGAAACCTGGTTTAAAAGGGTTGATGTGAAACCTAGTTTAAAAGGGTTGTTGTGAAATCTAGTTTAACAGGGTTGATGTGAAACCTGGTTTAAAAGGGTTGTTGTGAAATCTAGTTTAAAAGGGTTGATGTGAAATCTAGTTTAAAACGGTTGATGTGAAACCTAGTTTAAAAGGGTTGATGTGAAATCTAGTTTAAAAGGGTTGATGTGAAACCTGGTTTAAAAGGGTTGATGTGAAACCTAGTTTAAAAGGGTTGTTGTGAAATCTAGTTTAAAAGGGTTGATGTGAAATCTAGTTTAAAACGGTTGATGTGAACCCTGGTTTAAAAGGGTTGATGTGAAATCTAGTTTAAAAGGGTTGATGTGAAATCTAGTTTAAAAGGGTTGATGTGACACCTGGTTTAAAAGGGTTGATGTGAAACCTAGTTTAAAAGGGTTGATGTGAAACCTAGTTTAAAAGGGTTGATGTGAAATCTAGTTTAAAAGGGTTGATGTGAAATCTAATTTAAAAGGGTTGATGTGAAACCTGGTTTAAAAGGGTTGATGTGAAACCTAGTTTAAAAGGGTTGATGTGAAATCTAGTTTAAAAGGGTTGATGTGAAACCTGGTTTAAAAGGGTTGATGTGAAATCTAGTTTAAAAGGGTTGATGTGAAATCTTGTTTAAAAGGGTTAATGTGAAACCTGGTTTTAAAGGGTTGATGTGAAATCTAGTTTAAAAGTGTTGATGTGAAATCTAGTTTAAAAGGGTTGATAAGAAACCTGGTTTAAAAGGGTTGATGTGAAACCTGGTTTAAAAGGGTTGATGTGAAACGTGGTTTAAATGGGTTGATGTGAAATCTAGTTTAAAAGGGTTGATGTGAAACCTGGTTTAAAAGGGTTGATGTGAAACCTGGTTTAAAAGGGTTGATGTGAAATCTAGTTTAAAAGGGTTGATGTGAAACCTAGTTTAAAAGGGTTGATGCGAAATCTAGTTTAAAAGGGTTGATGTGAAATCTAGTTTAAAAGGGTTTGATGTGAAACCTGGTTTAAAAGCGTTGATGTGAAACCTAGTTTAAAAGGGTTGATGTGAAATCTAGTTTAAAAGGGTTGATGTGAAACCTGGTTTAAAAGTGTTGATGTGAAATCTAGTTTGAAAGTCTTGATGTGAAATCGAGTTTAAAAGGGTTGATATGAACCTGGTTTAAAAGTGTTGATGTGAAATCTAGTTTGAAAGTCTTGATGTGAAATCTAGTTTAAAAGGGTTGATGAGAAACCTGGTTTAAAAGTGTTGATGTGAAATCTAGTTTGAAAGTCTTGATGTGAAATCTAGTTTAAAAGGGTTGATGTGAAACCTGGTTTAAAAGTGTTGATGTGAAATCTAGTTTAAAAGGGTTGATGTGAAATCTAGTTTAAAAGGGTTGATGAGAAACCTGGTTTAAAAGGGTTGATGTGAAACCTAGTTTAAAAGGGTTGATGTGAAATCTAGTTTAAAAGGGTTGATTTGAAACCTGGTTTAAAAGGGTTGATGTGAAACCTAGTTTAAAAGGGTTGTTGTGAAATCTAGTTTAAAAGGGTTGATGTGAAACCTGGTTTAAAAGGGTTGTTGTGAAATCTAGTTTAAAAGGGTTGATGTGAAATCTAGTTTAAAACGGTTGATGTGAAACCTAGTTTAAAAGGGTTGATGTGAAATCTAGTTTAAAAGGGTTGATGTGAAACCTGGTTTAAAAGGGTTAATGTGAAACCTAGTTTAAAAGGGTTGTTGTGAAATCTAGTTTAAAAGGGTTGATGTGAAACCTGGTTTAAAAGGGTTGTTGTGAAATCTAGTTTAAAAGGGTTGATGTGAAATCTAGTTTAAAACGGTTGATGTGAAACCTGGTTTAAAAGGGTTGATGTGAAATCTAGTTTAAAAGGGTTGATGTGAAACCTAGTTTAAAAGGGTTGATGTGAAACCTGGTTTAAAAGGGTTGATGTGAAACCTAGTTTAAAAGGGTTAATGTGAAACCTGGTTTTAAAGGCTTGATGTGAAATCTAGTTTAAAAGTGTTGATGTGAAATCTAGTTTAAAAGGGTTGATAAGAAACCTGGTTTAAAAGGGTTGATGTGAAACCTGGTTTAAAAGGGTTGATGTGAAACGTGGTTTAAAAGGGTTGATGTGAAATCTAGTTTAAAAGGGTTGATGTGAAACCTGGTTTAAAAGGGTTGATGTGAAACCTAGTTTAAAAGGGTTGATGTGAAATCTAGTTTAAAAGGGTTGATGTGAAACCTAGTTTAAAAGGGTTGATGCGAAATCTAGTTTAAAAGGGTTGATGTGAAATCTAGTTTAAAAGGGTTTGATGTGAAACCTGGTTTAAAAGCGTTGATGTGAAACCTAGTTTAAAAGGGTTGATGTGAAATCTAGTTTAAAAGGGTTGATGTGAAACCTGGTTTAAAAGGGTTGATGTGAAATCTAGTTTAAAAGGGTTGATGTGAAATCTAGTTTAAAAGGGTTGATGTGAAATCTAGTTTAAAAGGGTTGATGTGAAACCTGGTTTAAAAGGGTTGATGTGAAATCTAGTTTAAAAGTGTTGATGTGAAATCTAGTTTAAAAGGGTTGATGTGAAACCTGGTTTAAAAGGGTTGATGTGAAATCTAGTTTAAAAGGGTTGATGTGAAATCTAGTTTAAAAGGGTTGATGTGAAATCTAGTTTAAAAGGGTTGATGTGAAACCTGGTTTAAAAGGGTTGATGTGAAATCTAGTTTAAAAGGGTTGATGTGAAATCTAGTTTAAAAGGGTTGATGTGAAACCTGGTTTAAAAGGGTTGATGTGAAACCTAGTTTAAAAGGGTTGATGTGAAATCTAGTTTAAAAGGGTTGATTTGAAACCTGGTTTAAAAGGGTTGATGTGAAACCTAGTTTAAAAGGGTTGTTGTGAAATCTAGTTTAAAAGGGTTGATGTGAAACCTGGTTTAAAAGGGTTGTTGTGAAATCTAGTTTAAAAGGGTTGATGTGAAATCTAGTTTAAAAGGGTTGATGTGAAACCTGGTTTAAAAGGGTTGATGTGAAATCTAGTTTAAAAGGGTTGATGTGAAATCTAGTTTAAAAGGGTTGATGTGAAACCTGGTTTAAAAGGGTTGATGTGAAACCTAGTTTAAAAGGGTTGTTGTGAAATCTAGTTTAACAGGGTTGATGTGAAACCTGGTTTAAAAGGGTTGTTGTGAAATCTAGTTTAAAAGGGTTGATGTGAAATCTAGTTTAAAACGGTTGATGTGAAACCTAGTTTAAAAGGGTTGATGTGAAATCTAGTTTAAAAGGGTTGATGTGAAACCTGGTTTAAAAGGGTTGATGTGAAACCTAGTTTAAAAGGGTTGTTGTGAAATCTAGTTTAAAAGGGTTGATGTGAAACCTGGTTTAAAAGGGTTGTTGTGAAATCTAGTTTAAAAGGGTTGATGTGAAATCTAGTTTAAAACGGTTGATGTGAAACCTGGTTTAAAAGGGTTGATGTGAAATCTAGTTTAAAAGGGTTGATGTGAAATCTAGTTTAAAAGGGTTGATGTGAAACCTGGTTTAAAAGGGTTGATGTGAAACCTAGTTTAAAAGGGTTGATGTGAAACCTAGTTTAAAAGGGTTGATGTGAAATCTAGTTAGAAAGGGTTGATGTGAAATCTAGTTTAAAAGGGTTGATGTGAAACCTGGTTTAAAAGGGTTGATGTGAAACCTAGTTTAAAAGGGTTGATGTGAAATCTAGTTTAAAAGGGTTGATGTGAAACCTGGTTTAAAAGGGTTGATGTGAAATCTAGTTTAAAAGGGTTGATGTGAAATCTAGTTTAAAAGGGTTAATGTGAAACCTGGTTTTAAAGGCTTGATGTGAAATCTAGTTTAAAAGTGTTGATGTGAAATCTAGTTTAAAAGGGTTGATAAGAAACCTGGTTTAAAAGGGTTGATGTGAAACCTGGTTTAAAAGGGTTGATGTGAAACGTGGTTTAAAAGGGTTGATGTGAAATCTAGTTTAAAAGGGTTGATGTGAAACCTGGTTTAAAAGGGTTGATGTGAAACCTAGTTTAAAAGGGTTGATGTGAAATCTAGTTTAAAAGGGTTGATGTGAAACCTAGTTTAAAAGGGTTGATGCGAAATCTAGTTTAAAAGGGTTGATGTGAAATCTAGTTTTAAAGGGTTTGATGTGAAACCTGGTTTAAAAGCGTTGATGTGAAACCTAGTTTAAAAGGGTTGATGTGAAATCTAGTTTAAAAGGGTTGATGTGAAACCTGGTTTAAAAGGGTTGATGTGAAATCTAGTTTAAAAGGGTTGATGTGAAATCTAGTTTAAAAGTGTTGATGTGAAATCTAGTTTAAAAGGGTTGATGTGAAACCTGGTTTAAAAGGGTTGATGTGAAATCTAGTTTAAAAGGGTTGATGTGAAATCTAGTTTAAAAGGGTTGATGTGAAATCTAGTTTAAAAGGGTTGATGTGAAACCTGGTTTAAAAGGGTTGATGTGAAATCTAGTTTAAAAGGGTTGATGTGAAATCTAGTTTAAAAGGGTTGATGTGAAACCTGGTTTAAAAGGGTTGATGTGAAACCTAGTTTAAAAGGGTTGATGTGAAATCTAGTTTAAAAGGGTTGATTTGAAACCTGGTTTAAAAGGGTTGATGTGAAACCTAGTTTAAAAGGGTTGTTGTGAAATCTAGTTTAAAAGGGTTGATGTGAAACCTGGTTTAAAAGGGTTGTTGTGAAATCTAGTTTAAAAGGGTTGATGTGAAATCTAGTTTAAAAGGGTTGATGTGAAACCTGGTTTAAAAGGGTTGATGTGAAATCTAGTTTAAAAGGGTTGATGTGAAATCTAGTTTAAAAGGGTTGATGTGAAACCTGGTTTAAAAGGGTTGATGTGAAACCTAGTTTAAAAGGGTTGTTGTGAAATCTAGTTTAACAGGGTTGATGTGAAACCTGGTTTAAAAGGGTTGTTGTGAAATCTAGTTTAAAAGGGTTGATGTGAAATCTAGTTTAAAACGGTTGATGTGAAACCTAGTTTAAAAGGGTTGATGTGAAATCTAGTTTAAAAGGGTTGATGTGAAACCTGGTTTAAAAGGGTTGATGTGAAACCTAGTTTAAAAGGGTTGTTGTGAAATCTAGTTTAAAAGGGTTGATGTGAAACCTGGTTTAAAAGGGTTGTTGTGAAATCTAGTTTAAAAGGGTTGATGTGAAATCTAGTTTAAAACGGTTGATGTGAAACCTGGTTTAAAAGGGTTGATGTGAAATCTAGTTTAAAAGGGTTGATGTGAAATCTAGTTTAAAAGGGTTGATGTGAAACCTGGTTTAAAAGGGTTGATGTGAAACCTAGTTTAAAAGGGTTGATGTGAAACCTAGTTTAAAAGGGTTGATGTGAAATCTAGTTTAAAAGGGTTGATGTGAAATCTAGTTTAAAAGGGTTGATGTGAAACCTGGTTTAAAAGGGTTGATGTGAAACCTAGTTTAAAAGGGTTGATGTGAAATCTAGTTTAAAAGGGTTGATGTGAAACCTGGTTTAAAAGGGTTGATGTGAAATCTAGTTTAAAAGGGTTGATGTGAAATCTAGTTTAAAAGGGTTAATGTGAAACCTGGTTTTAAAGGCTTGATGTGAAATCTAGTTTAAAAGTGTTGATGTGAAATCTAGTTTAAAAGGGTTGATAAGAAACCTGGTTTAAAAGGGTTGATGTTAAACCTGGTTTAAAAGGGTTGATGTGAAACGTGGCTTAAAAGGGTTGATGTGAAATCTAGTTTAAAAGGGTTGATGTGAAACCTGGTTTAAAAGGGTTGATGTGAAACCTAGTTTAAAAGGGTTGATGTGAAATCTAGTTTAAAAGGGTTGATGTGAAACCTAGTTTAAAAGGGTTGATGCGAAATCTAGTTTAAAAGGGTTGATGTGAAATCTACTTTAAAAGGGTTTGATGTGAAACCTGGTTTAAAAGCGTTGATGTGAAACCTAGTTTAAAAGGGTTGATGTGAAATCTAGTTTAAAAGGGTTGATGTGAAACCTGGTTTAAAAGGGTTGATGTGAAATCTAGTTTAAAAGGGTTGATGTGAAATCTAGTTTAAAAGGGTTGATGTGAAATCTAGTTTAAAAGGGTTGATGTGAAACCTGGTTTAAAAGGGTTGATGTGAAATCTAGTTTAAAAGTGTTGATGTGAAATCTAGTTTAAAAGGGTTGATGTGAAACCTGGTTTAAAAGGGTTGATGTGAAATCTAGTTTAAAAGGGTTGATGTGAAATCTAGTTTAAAAGGGTTTGATGTGAAACCTGGTTTAAAAGGGTTGATGTTAAACCTAGTTTAAAAGGGTTGATGTGAAATCTAGTTTAAAAGGGTTGATGTGAAACCTGGTTTAAAAGGGTTGATGTGAAATCTAGTTTTAAAGGGTTGATGTGAAATCTAGTTGAAAAGGGTTGATGTGAAACCTGGTTTAAAAGGGTTGATGTGAAATCTAGTTTAAAAGGGTTGATGTGAAATCTAGTTTAAAAGGGTTGATGTGAAACCTGGTTTAAAAGGGTTGATGTGAAACCTAGTTTAAAAGGGTTGATGTGAAATCTAGTTTAAAAGGGTTGATGTGAAATCTAGTTTAAAAGGGTTGATGTGAAACCTGGTTTAAAAGGGTTGATGTTAAATCTAGTTTAAAAGGGTTGATGTGAAATCTAGTTTAAAAGGGTTGATTTGAAACCTGGTTTAAAAGTGTTGATGTGAAACCTAGTTTAAAAGGGTTGATGTGAAATCTAGTTTAAAAGTGTTGATGTGAAACCTAGTTTAAAAGGGTTGATGTGAAATCTAGTTTAAAAGGGTTGATGTGAAACCTGGTTTAAAAGGGTTGATGTGAAACCTAGTTTAAAAGGGTTGATGGGAAACCTTGTTTAAAAGGGTTGATGTGAAATCTAGTTTAAAAGGGTTGATGTGAAATCTAGTTGAAAAGGGTTGATGTGAAATCTAGTCTAAAAGGGTTGATGTGAAACCTGGTTTAAAAGGGTTGATGTGAAACCTAGTTTAAAAGGGTTGATGTGAAATCTAGTTTAAAAGGGTTGATGAGAAACCTGGTTTAAAAGGGTTGATGTGAAACCTGGTTTAAAAGGGTTGATGTGAAACCTGGTTTAAAAGGGTTGATGTGAAACCTAGTTTAAAAGGGTTGATGTGAAATCTAGTTGAAAAGGGTTGATGTGAAATCTAGTTTAAAAGGGTTGATGTGAAACCTAGTTTAAAAGGGTTGATGTGAAATCTAGTTTAAAAGGGTTGATGTGAAACCTAGTTTAAAAGGGTTGATGTGAAATCTAGTTTAAAAGGGTTGATGTGAAACCTAGTTTAAAAGGGTTGATGTGAAATCTAGTTTAAAAGGGTTGATGTGAAACCTAGTTTAAAAGGGTTGATGTGAAATCTAGTTTAAAAGGGTTGATGTGAAACCTAGTTTAAAAGGGTTGATGTGAAATCTAGTTTAAAAGGGTTGATGTGAAACCTAGTTTAAAAGGGTTGATGTGAAATCTAGTTTAAAAGGGTTGATGTGAAACCTAGTTTAAAAGGGTTGATGTGAAATCTAGTTTAAAAGGGTTGATGTGAAACCTAGTTTAAAAGGGTTGATGTGAAATCTAGTTTAAAAGGGTTGATGTGAAATCTAGTTTAAAAGGGTTGATGTGAAATCTAGTTTAAAAGGGTTGATGTGAAACCTGGTTTAAAAGGGTTGATGTGAAACCTGGTTTAAAAGGGTTGATGTAAAAATTGAAAACGGTTGATGTGGAAATTGAAAAGGGTTAATGTGAAACCTGTTTTTTCCTGCAAAAGAGAAAACTTTCAATTTAATTAGAAAATCTGGTGAGATGAGAAAATAATTGTTTTTCTTATCTTATGACATAGAAAATTCTTATGACATAGAAAATTCTTATGATAAATAGGCCAGCTGGCTTCGTACCTGGCACGAGTTATCTTAGGTGATCAGACAATGATAACTGCCATATCTCAGACTTCAAGTGCATTGTTCATGTGACGATAGACCTGATGCGGGGGGAGGTAGAATTAAACATCCTCCCAGTCGGAATAAGAGTTAGAAAATGAATGAAAAAAAGAAAGAAAGGTATATATCTGCACCAATCGATGTGACAGTTAGAAGTAGAAAATCCGTTGACCATGGTAGTCAGAAAGGAGAATTCCTACAGATTGAAAAATGAAAATGCTACTAAAAACTTATGACATTGTAATAAGTTGACGATTGTTAATCAAGTTCTAGAAGAACAGAAACAGCTTGAATCTTAATATAATGTGAAGCATAATATACTTGATAGACTCCATTCTGATTGCTCACTAAATCCACGTCACAAGGAGACAGATCCTAGATTTAGGCTTCGTCAATCTAAAATCGCCCCGAACTTGAGAATCAAGCCAGTCCAAAACCATTTTAAGTAAAAAATGCATTTAAAAGTTTTTTCTTTTTCTATACAAGCGTAACATTGTAACTTTTACTCAAAATAACATTTTTTTACACAAAAAAGAATAGCCGTTGAATATTTTTTTTGTGCTTTTAGAAGTGATCTTTGCTCCTTAGTGGTGCAACTCTGCTGACCAACGATTTCGCTTTTGATCTTTGACAACTTGGGGGGGGGGGCGAGTGGTAATTTGACAGATCTGGACCCTTTGACATCTGTGGTCTTCATCAGAATGGAAACCTTTTTGTAAGCAGGTACCAAGTGACCAACCAAAACCTCATAATATCCAAAATCGTGCCCATAACAAAGAGGAGGAGGAGGAGGAGTACAGGAAGAACCATCAATAGCGAATATTATATTGCATTATTGGTCCGATTGAGGAAGAAATCGGCCAATACGGCCATGAATTTAGAATAAAAAAGTTTTTTTACACAAAGATAATGCACAATATTATAAGTTGATCAGAACGATGGCAAAACTTCATAAATTGCACTTCTGCAATGCCCGGATTCTCTAGATATGGCCTTCAGCAACTACTAGCTGTTTTCACACCTCAAAATAATCGTCCATGGAAAGAATTTTCACTCCAATGAAGAAGTAATATTGTAGACTCACATATTTTGAACCTAAAGTCAAGTCGTTCTGCAAAATCATCATCGAATTATTACAGAAGTATTGGAATCAGTACATCACTCCAGAAGGAAACTATGTGGATGAATAAAGTAAACATTTTCCTAAAATCCTTGTGTTTTATTCGATAGACACAAGACTTATTGACTATTTTTTCAAAAACCTCTAGGAAGCATTTTTTGGACACTTATAGAACTAATTGAAAAACCATAGCTTGAGGTTGAATAGATTAAAGAATGAGACTAAGTGTTTTGGATTCATTATTAAAAAAGGAAGATATTAAACCAGATCTAGACAAAGTAGACAGTAAAAGAGGATTTATATAAAAAAAAAAACATGGTTTATTATAAGTAGGTTTTTGCCGTTTGCAGTTTAGCAAGGGTTCTGATAGATTTGTTTCAAAATATGTATGTTTAAGATGGACGGTTGATTGTTAAAGAGTTTTGATAGTCTCAAGGAGCAATTGATGGTAATGTCTCTGATAACTTACCCTGACCTAAACAAGCCCATGATTCTCTATACTGATGTCAGTGATCAGTGTACAGGTGTAGTCTTCATCCAAATATATTAATCCCAGAATGGACAAGTACCAGTATACCCGAATAAGCACTGTTGTTTTTTCTGGTCCCATAATGAATTGTGTAGATTGGTTAATAAATTGGCACAAACACTTGGTATTGTATCTGAGCTGATATTTATAGGGATATTTCAGCAGTTTAGAGATCTTTCTCTTAGTGATCGTCAGGAGCTCATGAATCTCCACCTTTCTGGGTTATCAAATTGAAAAATCGGCTGCAGATTGAAATGTGATGAGAAAACGGTACGAAAGACTGCGCAAAAGCACCAAAACACCAGCAGTGTTCATGATGCCCCTAAATCTGGTCGTACTAGAGTTACTTCTGACAGGGAAGACAATGCTATCAAGATCTATAGCTTAAGAAACAGATTTGAAATGGCTCTGCAAATCCAACAACAGTGTAATCTTGTTAAAAAGTGCTCTCTTTCTATTGCCAAGAAGAGATTAAAGGAATTTAATTTGCGAGGATATGTTGCAAGACACAAACCAATGATTTCTGTAAAGAACAGAAAGCGCCGTCTGGACTTCGTCAGATGCAATGAAAATCATGACTCTTCAAAAGTGCTTTTTAGCGACGAAAGCAAGTTTAATAGGCAAGGCAGTGATAGTAGGTAGTACGTCTGTTGGAGAAAAGACTAAGAATTTAATCCTAGGTGCTCAGTTTCAACACTGCAAGGTTGAGGGAGGTTCAGTTTTGATGTAGGGCATTATTAGTACCAATGGTCCAGGGCCTATAGTTCGCTTGCAATGTCGAATTAATTCGACCAAGTACATTAATATGTTGACTGAGCATTTTCTACCCTACTTTGGTTGGAATTTGGATGATAGTCCCATCTTCATGCAGGATATTGCTCCCATTCACACAGCTGGCAATGTCAAGAGGTTCCTGGAAGAGCATGATATTCCGTGTTTGGATTGGCCTGCACAATCTCCAGACCTCAATCCTATCGAAAACATATGGCATTACATCAAGCAACAGCTACGCAATGATAAAATTTCAAAGAACTTTGGACAAAATTAAAGAAAAGTGGGATGCCCTTCCCCGGAGCATTGCTGCAGTCTAATTCAAGGAATTACCAAAAGATTGTAGGCTGTCAAATTGCAGAAAGTCTATGCTACTAAATATTAAGTAGTTCATTGTATTCCTGTTGTATTTGTGTTGCATTAATGTTCTAAAGTTACATTTAAACAACAATTTTCCATTGTGCAGACTTTCTTTTTTCTTCTCAATTTGAAATTATTTTTTAAATTGACGAGAACACTAGAATGTTTCAATTAAAAGTCAAATATGAACAGGTAAAATTACAGAAGAATAAAAGGCCAATCACATGAGGTATAGGTTGTTTAAACAGTTACAAAAAATTCGGCTTAAATTAAATTTGCAGTTTTTGAAAAAATTACAAGTGCGGACTTTCTTTTTAGCGCCTGTATATATTTGTTATTCGTTTATTGATTATATAAACAAATATTAATTACAAACAAAGGATGCACATTTTTCCGAATGCGTGCGTTTTTATTTTAATTTTTCTGATAGAGTTTTGTTACACAGAACATTATGACAACATACAATACAATTTTATTTCTAAAAAAATTATACTTAATTAGATAAAATGTCTCATGTACTTTATATTTTACATCTACATTAAAAATACATGCACCCAGTTACCTTCGACACTTTGCTTACAGTAGACTAATTAATTTCTGTGAATATGATTTTCATAGCAACAAAAACAAAAACAAAAAAGCATGTATTTATCTTTGAATCCTCGACTAAGGAAAATCCACCAAAATAGTTTGATTGTCGTCTGCCACTTATTAAAATTAATACACTGTTATGAGATTATCTCAACACATAAATGGTTGACACGAAAGCAATCATTCAAACATAAACAGAGGTTCTTTTGTCCATTATTATTAAAACGAAATAAAATTTAATCTTGCTCAAAAACCAAATAAGCTGTATAAAATTTACGTTCATTCACCCTGCATCGATACAAGTGCAAATCGACATTATAACATTGTAAGTGTATTCAAATTCTTTTTACTTTTGCCTTAAATTAATGCACCTGTTTACTTGAGATAAGTTTCTTTTTTCCAAATAACTTCCTTTATTTACATAGCTCTTCGCTTTGCTTGAAATAATTTCTCCTTTCCTTACTTGTAAAGATCAGAATTTCAGACGTTAAATTAAATATACGATGAGATACCTATATATCTTTTTTTACTATTCTATGATATTACATTCAATATAGGATTTCAAAGTCAAATTACAATTTTATGGTATTTTTTCCATTAAACTCTTAGGTGAAAGTGCAGAATAGTTAACAAGGGCCTTCTCCATGTTCAGAACGGCTTTCTAAATATTAACGTTATTATTTCAGCATTGTTTGTACACTGCAATAATGCCAAAAATTCTTACACTTCTGAATGTGTGCATTTTTTCATTTTTGAAGTACTAAGAATTTCAGACGTTGTTTTTCCTTTATATATAACTAGCGGGGGTACCCGGCGTTGCCCGGGTGTGGAGAGATTTTATGGTAATGGTATTTAGCAACGGAGCCCTAAAAGAATTAAAAAAATTAACCAATCCCCTAAAAAACTGAACACAGCAGCAAGTATGATGACGTGGCAAAAATGCCAACAAAAAAACGTGACCCCCTCCTTGTAAAAAACGGTCCAGTTGACAGTGGAAAAATTAATGTTTTTGGCCAATGTTTGGATAGTTGTCAGCTGGAAGATAGAACTTTCAAACAATACCAATTTTGTCAGTGTCGAAAGTTTTAGCGAGACATACATACATACATACATGCATGCATGCATATATACACACATACATACATACATACATACATACATACGTACGTACATACATACATTCACACACACATTTTGCCTTTTATATATATAGAAGATATAAGACATAAGAATTTCAGGCGTTAACTCAAATATACGAAAACATATCTATATATCTTTTTTTATTCTTAAACCGATTAGAAAAACAAATATTAATTTCATACAAAAATTCTTACGTTTCCGAATGCGTGCGTTTTTTTCAGGAATTGCACGTTACATTACATATACGGAAATATGCCTATATATATATATATATATATATATATATATATATATATATATAGTTTTATATTGTTTTAACAAAAACCAAGACATCAAGTTGGTTGGTTGGTTGGTTGGTTGGTTGGTTGTTTTTGTTTTATGGCATATCAACCCTTTTCAGGTTATTTAATGCCGAATCCAAAGATTTTGAAGAAAGATGTTTTAATAGAATATATTTGTTGTTTTCAAGTCAGTTTCTATTTAACCCATAGTTGGAACCCTTACAGGTACTACCACTCCGGGTCAGAGTGGACCTGGGAGCAATGGCAATTAAAGGGTGGCTCCACACTCCCCAAAGCCTGCAAGCTGGGTCCTTACCAATGGATATAGTTTAAGGTCATATCCAGGACCCAAGACATCAAGGAATGGATTGATAGCAACAAATAGTGTATTTCATCGTTAGTTACAATTGTAATTTTATTTATTTATCGATTAGATAAACAAATATTAATTTCAAACAAACAATGTAAGTTTTCCGAATGCTTGCATTTTTTTTAGTTTGTATTTTTCTGATAAAATTTCCTTACAAATTTTTGCATGCATGTTGGTAGTTCTGTTTTGTGGTATTTTAGAAATTTTTTCTGAAACATTTACTGCATTCAAATAATTTTAAGACAATTATAACTCAAAATAGACGTTTATCTTCGTACAAAATAGAATTTTTCATAAACATTAAATTCTGGGATAATACCGTAGAAGTACCAAAATCCTTATATTTTTGCATGCATGCGTTTCTTGTTTTTTGTTTTGAGAAAGTTTTCCTTACACATTTATTGATTTATCATAATTGCAATAGACTTGTGAAAATACAGGACAGAGATTTACTTTAATACAAAATACAAATTTTTGTAACTGGTAAATTATAAATAATCATTAAATTCTGAGGAAACTATTTCATTTTTTCGAATTTTTCGATTATTGTAACAAAACTCCCTCTCTATCTCTGTCTGTCTGTCTGTCTGTCTCTCTCTATCTCTCTCTCTCTCTCTCTCTCTCTCTCTCTCTATATATATATATATATATATATATATATATATATATATATATATATATGTATATATACTAGCAAAAGTACCCGTACCCACAATTTTATTATACCATCCCTATTTAAGTTAAAACATACTTATCAAAGTATTCTTATATACATCTATATCAAAACCACTTGTAAAAGTTTTTTTTAATTTTAAAATTTTTTATTTCCATACTTTGTGGACCAGGCATGAACACAAACCCCACAATTTTAATGAACCACCATTCTGCCAGATCAAACATACCCATTCCTGTGTCTCGATACATCTTCTATCATTATATGTAATCAGTTTTTTAAAATAGTCCATCGTATAGGAGCCTATTCGTGACCACACACACACACACACACACACACACACACACACACACACACACACACACACACACACACACACACACACACACACACACACACTCAGCTTTATATATATATGTGTGTGTATATATATATATATATAGAGAGAGAGAGAGAGAGAGAGAAAGAGAGAGAAAGAGAGAGAGAGAGAGAGACAAACACACACACAGTACATATATTTAATCTTAAAATTTATTTATACATACATCTTGAATTATTTACTACATAGTGCATTTCATGAGACACTCTATATATACATCTTATTTTCTTTCCTAATGCTCCTAATCTAAAATTTTAATCTCTTTTTATTACCAAGGTTACAACAAAAGGTGGTTTGAGATACAACGCCATGGATAAAGGAAAATATCAGCAGAAGATCAAGGTTGTCATAAAGATTCACAGCTCATCTGCAAAATGAATCCCAAGAAGAACGAGACTGTAGACTTTTCCTTAACCAAGCAAGCAACGCTGCTGGAGTTGAACAAGAGTCCTAAGTAGAATGGGACGCTAGACAGTTCCAAATCAAGACATTAAATGCTGCTCCTTGTAGACCAGAATCCCAAGAAGCTCAGGAGATGAGACATTCCGAACAAGAACTGCAACAGCCCATGAGCATGAATCCCAAGAAGCTCGGGAGGCCAGAGTTTGAAAACAGAACAAGAACTGCTGTATCTCGCAGTCAAGAATCTCAACCAAATCGCAATTTTAGATTGCTTCAGAACATGACAAGAAATGCTGCTACTCGAGAACAAGAATCTCTACAGGGATGGGATGGTAGCTATGGTATTATGAGGCAAAGAGTATGCACTTATTAATTTTTTAATAATTCTGGGGCTGCTTTTTCATATTCTTCCACCCATGCTTATGCGACGGATCCTGTTGTTGCTATTAGTACTATGTCTCACCAGTGTAATTTTTCTCTAGCATTGAAATTAAACAGTGAAATAAAAGGAATTTGTTGCTGAGGAGGAAAGGTAAAATCGCCACATTTGGAGCATCCTCCTCAACTACTCTGGAACCTCCTTCGAGGTACACCTAATCAATCAAAGTTGTTTCTTAAGAATATAAGGCAATATAATTGTGCATTTCAAATGACTTCTTTTTGGTGCTGACAAAATAGTTGCTGAAGAAGGCTTCATGCCAACCTTTAGAGTACAAGGCCAGGTTCAATATCTCCATTACCTGATTGGTTCAATATCTCCATTACCTAAGAACAACCGAATTTCTTGCAGATTTATTTTATGAGTGATTATCAGGACCACAGTAACCGACGCTGTCAAATTTTTCAGCACCTTGATTATCAAATTGTTAGCGATCTTCAGTATATGTTTAGTGAATGCAATCACCTGATTCATTCTTTAAAACATCTTGCGGAGATTTCTGTGTAGTCATTTTTTTAGAAAGAAGACTAGCAGGGGAGCATGTACGCTGCTGCAATGCACATACAACCAATGAAGTTGCCATATTAATGGTTGGTAAGGCATCTTATGACAAGGATATTGTTACTAGTCCACATAACTATAGATATTGTCTTAAACCCTACAGGAACGGGAAAACAATGTATAACAATAACTCATAGGTCTTATGATTCCCTCTAGGGAAGGACAAAATGGATATACTTTTCACATCATGCAGGTGGTCCCTGATAATGGTCAGATCAGCCTCAACAAAAAAGTATCTGCCAAGGACTTTTATGCATTCAGGATACAGAGAGCTTTCCCTACAATTTCTGGTGGATATGTGTGCAAAAGTGGAGACTGAGAGACTTCTTTACATAAGACAAAATCAATCAAAACTCAGAGTAGATTCTTATGTTCATTATCAATAATGCTGGTAAATTAGTCATTCTCCCTTATAATTTTACTGGAGGGCAACGTTATATGCATGAATTGACATAGGACGCCATGTTTTTTGTAAGGGAAACCAGATTTATTCATCATTTTTACATGCAATCCCAAATGGGAAGAAATCAAATTTCATTTGTTTGCAGAGCAAGAACCACACCACAGGCAGGACTTGATTGCCAAATTTTTTCATCAGAAACTAAAAAAATTGATTGTTTTGTTAAATAATCATCAAATAAAAAAAGAAAAATAGAAGCATCAAACTAACGAGAAAAGATTTCAGAGCATCTAGATTAACTCTACTAAAGTCATCATGAATCGTTACACCATCAAGGAGTTGATATTTATCATATAGTGGTATTTTCAGTTGAATTTAAATTTCAAATCCGTCAGCTTCTTTTGGGACACCCTGTATTAGCAGTAATAAAGCTGTTTGGAGGTTATTGAGCTTCCCTATTCATGAAAGGTATCCTCTCGGTAATGAATCTTGATGTACACCTGGAAAATGGGCAAAGAATTTACTTTAATCTGGAAAATCCACGGAATGTTGAACAAAAACTTCATGCTCCTAGGTTAACAACTCTTACGTCTTTTTTGAACTTTGCATGGCAATGATTTTGCATGTCCTCTTTTTTATAATTGACCACACAAATGCTACACATGGGACAAAGCCCGTAAGAAATGGAAACGTAGACAAAAAGGGAATAGAGTTGAAGGTCAGTTAAATGTTTTCAGTTCTTATTGTACATTTGGCAGAGTGTACACTGTCCATCCAACTAATTTTGGATGCTACTTCTTCTGCATCCTTCTGCATAAACTTAAACGACCAAAGAGTTTTCAGGACCTGAAAACAGTTAATGGACAAATTATTGAAACATTTAGACATACATGTCTCTCCCTTAGTCTACTACAGAATGATTCACACTGGAACAAAACTATGGATTAAGCATCACTTTTCCATTCACCCGAGCAGTTATGTAGTTTATTTGCCATTATGCTTCATAAAAACATTAATCTTTCTGCTAATTGTCTTTAAAAACAAATACAAGAAATGTAAGTTTTCTTGAAAATAAATTTTCACCCAACAATTTATGGTAAAAAAATTTATCTTTTCTTGGAAAAAGCAACAGCATTTATTGAGAAAAAATTGCCAAAAAATAATAAAATAAATAATAATAAATGCAATTTCTCTTGAGGAAGATAGACACAGATATATATATATATATATATATATATATATATATATATATATATATATATATATATATATATATATATTCAGTAAAATTTACAGTATTTTTTTTTGTTATTTTTTATTTATTGTATTTCTATTTCTTTCCGGTTTGTTTGTTTTGAAATTTGTCTGCGTGTCTTAATTTGCTTGGCTTAATCCAGTCACTATCAGTCGAGCCCAAACCATAATTGACGAAAAATCTCGGGGATCCGTGTCAAATTCTGCAAGAGTACCAAAATATATATATATATATATATATGGAGTATTCATTGTACAGGTCGGCCGATAAAAAGGGTGCTTCTTAACTATTGTAGAGAAATCCGACAGCTGAAAAGTTGGTATTTAGTTTTAAAAAACATGAAAACTACTTACATTTTTTTACAAATTTTAACAATGTTATCTACCTAATTGTCCTGTCACAATTATTTAAGTCTTCCACATTTCAACGAAAAAATGATTTCGGCTATGCTTGTTTTGTCATGTGAGATGCGACATAAACACAAGGGAAATTTCTTTGAAAACTATTTTCTTTAATAATTAATTTCTACATTATCGTTTTTCGCAAGTTTTTGATAGTTTCATTACTGTAACATGGCAATTCAGTAGATACTATTAATTTCACTTGAAAATCAATACGTCGATTTCCGAATTTTGCTAAAATAATGTTTACGAGTATTTTCATTAATTACATTTGAAAGCAATATATTTTCTCAAGAAAAATGTGTAGGATATTTATTTGAATAAAAAACCAAAAGTTTGCCAAACTATTTCCTGTTTTTTAGAACTTATCCTATAGCATTTTTACATCCTTTCCTCCTTTCTTTCTTCCTTCTGAATTATCATCGGTCTCCCACTTACTTTGTGGGTATATTCTTTAAACAGTTTTCTTTTAAATTTTTCTATCAATTTAGTTTTGCTAAAACACTATACTTTCATGCAAAAAGAAAATCGGCTAAATTTTTTACTTTACGAGATTTTCCAGTGTGTGCTCACAGACATGTGTATAGTACAATTATTAAAAGATTATGGTCGCCATCTTGGATCTTTTTGCTTTTCCTTTTCAGCCCACAGGACAAACAGATACGAGCACGTTTTTGCGGTAAGCCTTCTCTATTTTTTCCCACAGCTTCTCACATGGACATGTATCTGCTATGTGTTCTACAGTCGGAAAATCAGAACTCTTTACATCTGTACAGAAAAAGGGATACCTCAAAATATTTTGTATCCACAAATATTGAGAACATAAGCATAAAAAACATACATGTTGTCTTTTTTTTGTGTGTTTCATTTAAACAAACTAAGACACAACAACGTGTGACCAGATACCAGATACAGTAAAACTCGAATAACCTTATAACAGGTGTTGTAACCCAACATCTGGTTTACGACTTCCGGTTGCGCATGCGTACATAAACATAAATTCATAACGTAATACAGAAATGAACGATGTAAAAAAAGCAGAAAGTATTAACAATTGTTTATTTGGATAATTTAAACGCGGAAAAAATTGTGATGCTGAAAACGTGCACAGTAAAACTATACATTTTTGTAACGCAAAATAAAAAAGCAACATATTTAGAAATAAATAATCAATGCAACAATAAAACATATTATTTTGCTGTGTACGTTTTCAGCGTCCCAATTATTATTTTTTTTTCGCTTTAAATTATCCAAAGAAACACTTGTTAATACTTTCTACATTTTTTTACATCGTTCATTTCCGTATTACGTTTAAGCTATTTCAATGCAATTTTCTTACAAATAAATCTACTTTAACCCATTGACAACCATAAAAGCATTTTACAACGGCGATTTACCCACCGCCTTTCTTTTGGTTAAAATTTATTCTCCATTTTTTAATACACCTTTCTTTAAAAACATTCAAACATTTTCTTCTACACTACCAACATAAATAAATAACCCCGAAAATATGTTTTTTTTAATTTGCGTTACAAATAAATAATCAACACGACCAAAAACGTATTGTTTTACTGTGTACGTTTTCAGCGTCCCAATTGTTTTTTTTTATTTTTTTCGCATCAAAATTAAAAGATATATCAAAAATTGAATTTAACTTTAAGTATTATGGTATCTGTTCAGTGCACATTTACCTATAAGTATGGCAAATCATGTATAATTCAGTCACTGTAAGTTTTTTTTCTTTTAAAAACCCCCCAATTATAAACAGAACGGCTCATAGAAATCTATATATATTCTTTTTTCATTTTAATATACTTTCGTAGAAATGTTTCTGCTATGTCACAAAAAACTATTTTCTTTATGTCACAAGTGTTACACTCATGAATTAATTCCATATCTAATATAAAATACTGACCAAACGGGTCACGGGTAATCTAGTATAACTATAAAACTCTGTCGACCTTGCTTGGTTTCTTGCTTGCTTGCGTCTTGTTTTCAATGTGGGCGATTCCATCTTTTAAAGAACAGGATAACAGGTAAATTTATATATATATATATATATATATATATATATATATATATATATATATATATATATATATATATATATATATATATATATATATATATATATACAGTGGGGAAAATAAGTGTTGGACACACCCCATTATTCTTTATTTAACACATTTTTTATGCAGCGAATGATGTGAAAATTTAACAAGAAATAGTTACTAATTTAACAACAACAAATAACTTTAGAAATTGGAACCTTTTAATGCATAACAAAAATTATATAATAAAAACGAGAATAGCCGGAAAAAAGTATTGGACACACTAACACAATTTCATCTAATATTTAGTTGAAACCCCCTTATTGGCTATTACAGCTTCGAGACGTTTTCTATACGACGGAACTAATTTGTGACAACGTTCAGGCGATGTTTTGGCCCACTCTTCAACACATACTTTCTTCAAATCCTGAATATTACGTGGATCTCACTGATGGACCATGATTTTGAGCTCTCTCCATAGATTTTCTATAGGATTTAAGTCTGGGGACTGACTGGGCCACTTAAGAACATCTATTTTGTTCTGTACGAACCAATTGGAGGTTATTTTAGCAGTATGTTTGGGATCATTATCTTGTTGAAAGATCCATCCCTGTCGCATACCTAACACATTGGAAGCAGGCAAGAGATTATTTTCAAGAATTTCCCGATATTTGGCTGCATTCATCTTTCCATCTATAATATGAAGTGGCCCAGTACCATTTGAAGAGAAGCATCTCCAGAGCATGACATTTTCACCACCAAACTTTACAGTGGGGAGGGTGTTCTTGGGATCGTGCGCTGTGCCATCTCTTCTCGATACTCGACGTACAGAGTTAATGCCGAAAAGTTCCACTTTCGTTTCATCGAACCAGATCATATTCTTCCAGTAATCATTTGTTTTCAATAAGTGGTCTCTTGCAAACTCCAGACGAGCATTAACATGACATTTTTTTAGTAATGGTGTCCTTCGAGGTGTACGCGATTTAAGGCCGTTGCGTCGAAGTACATTACTAATCGTTGGTTTTGTTACTACTATCCCTGCTTCTTCCAAATCTTTCTGAAGTTCACCTCGTGCGGTTCTCAGTTGCTGCTGAACTTTTCGTACAATCTTTCTCACTGCTCGATCTGACATCTTGCGAGGATCTCCAGTGCGCGGACAGTTCAGGGTTGAGTCATGCACCTTCCATTTCCTAATAAGGTTTCCTATCGTGCTTACAGGGATTTTGAATTGAGCATATATACACCGATAACCAATTCCATTCTTGTGCTCAGCAATAATCTTATCACAGACGACTTAAGAGAGTTCTTTACGTTTACTCATTCTGAGAACCTTCACGCGTGATGGCTTACTGGTGACTAACATGTTCCAATACTTTCCAACGACGTAGAGTATGGTCTACAACAATCGAAAAACTTCTAAAATGTATAATAGTGTCAACAAATTAAAATGCAAATAACAATTTCCAGCATTATTTATAAAAAATAATAATAAAATATAATTTAAAACAATGTGTCCAATACTTTTTTCCGGCTATTCTCGTTTTTATTATATAATTCTTGTTATGCACTAAAAGGTTACAATTTCTAACGTTATTTGTTATTGTTAAATGAGTAACTATTTCTTGTTAAATTTTTGTGTCATTCGCTGCATAAAAAATGTGTTAAATAAAGAATAATGGGATGTGTCCAACACTTATTTTCCCCACTGTATATATATATATATATATATATATATATATATATATATATATATATATATGAAATAAATAGATAAATTGTTTTAATAAAACACGCTAAGATGCAAAAACGAATTTTATTTTCGTTTTTTTAATTTCAAGATGCTTCTACAAGCCGGCACATTTTTAACTATATATATATATATATATATATATATATATATATATATATATATATATATATATATATATATATATATATATATATATATATGTGTGTGTGTGTGTGTGTGTGTGTGTGTGTGTGTGTGTGTGTGTGTGTGTGTTTGAATTCTCTACTTGTGTGTGTTTCGGATCACCCACTCGAAATTCGATTGGTCTGGGAATTGACGAATATTTATCCGAGAACATGAGAGTTCAAGGTAGAGACAGATACAATTTAGGTTATGTGTTACGTGGTTATATAGATTTTTTTTAGTATTGATTAGACAGAATAAATTAGAAGTAATTACAGACTCAGACATATAACGGTCCACTATTTAGACACCCTGTCTTTCTATTTTAATCGATTGATCTTTTATTTGATTAACAGATATTTTAATCTCTGGATTACTTATGACTCATTCTTCATTTAGCTGTGTAAACATTGATAATGACAATTTGTAGGCGAACGGAGGACGACAAAGTATGAATTTTACTATTCAAAAGCGAATTTAAAAATATAATTTTACTTACCTTGTAAATTGTTTCGGTGAAATCTCACTTGGATCAATGCTAAAAACATAAAGGAAAATAGCATTAAATTTATGGAAAGATGGAAACAGAATACGTTGATTACGTTTCTGAATTTTTTTAGACGAGGATTGGTTATTCATATTATTTGGATTCTTTGGACTACTGTTTTCATCTTGAGTGTCATTTTCACAATGTTTCGATCGATGTAACCATAAACCTGATTCAGGGGTATCTTGTCGAAGTCTGTAATCTTTCTGCTGAACTCAGGAATCTGCATGGAATCTCGATCAGAACCCTTTATTTGATTCATGGGAGTAGCGTGCTCTCGTTTCGTCAGCCATGATTGGATAGAGGTCCTAAGTAATTGTAATTGTATTTTTCGGTCGCCCACATTGAGAATTGAACATTCAACATTCAGAAGAATATCGGGGATTGCATCGACTGAAACGTTGTGAAAATGGCACCCCATATGAGAAATATAGTCCGAATAATCCAAAGAATAAAAATACGCTAGGCTTAAAATGAAGCCTTTTAATTATTACTAAGAAAATAAGACTCATTCGGTCACTTATTTTAAATGATTTATATTGTTTGAATCGTAAAGTTGAGTGTGCAACGTCTGTTAAATTTAAAATAAATAAACATCCAAATTAATCATTCTGTATTCAGTGGCGTAGCATAAGTTTTTGCCGCCCGGGGCGGTCTGAAAATTTGCCGCCCCTCCCCCCGCTGGCATATAATTACCTGTTTTGCCGCCCCCCCCCCCGCTGGCATATAATTATATATTTTTACCCCTCCCCGCCCGCTGGCATATGATTACCTGTTTTACCGCCCCTCTGCCTACTGTTGGCATATGACAACCTGTTAAAACCATGAAAATTCCAAAAAGCCCACCAAATATTTATTTTCATTGAACTAATGTTTATACAATTCCCTTCAGATTAATGTTTACACAAATCTCCTTTTTTTAAATTTTAATTTAATTTAACAATTTCTTTTCAATAATTTGAATAATAATAATAAGTATGCAAACATTAATCTGAAAGGAATTATGTAAACGTTAATAAAAAACTAAACAAAAACGTATAATTCAAATTATAACTAAATGTTAAATCAAATTAATTGGCTACATAAACAAATATAATAATAAATTTAAATGAGAACATTTGAACACCCGAAAATATTATGAAATGATAAAATCATTTTATTTACTTTTTTGTTGTTGTTAATATTCGAATTTTTGCAAAACGCATGGCTTTATCAAAAAGAGAATAGTCCGATGTAGTTTTCTTTTTTCTTCTTTATAATGTTATTATTAAGAGGTCGAGCCTCCCGAAGAGAAAAAACATCTTGTATCCGTGCTTTTTTAAATCCGTGTGTATAATCGCTCGGTTTAAGCACGAAATTTAAGAAATTTGTTGTTGTTAATAATATTTTAATCTTTATAAAAATAGTTAATTTTTTTTAAAATGAATGTATTTATGAATTGAAAATAAGGTTATAATTTATTTTTTGTGAGAGAACTATCGCAAGGCATTAAGTCGGTTGAAAATTTACAAACATACTTTTCGCGCTTTTTTCCCTAGCAAAGTTATCAATAACTCTATCAAAATTCACTCTATCGACAGGTTCCCTTTCTATAGAGGGGATTGCCAAATCTGTAAGACTTGTCTGGCTTATTTTAGATCGAAAGTAGTTTTTTATGAGTTTCGGTTTCGGGAAAGAGCGCTCATAGCTGGCAACGCTAATAGCTCGAATAAGAAAACACGAAGCAAGATCATAATATTAGGAACGGAATCCCTAAGGTGGTATCTCTGTATAAAGTTCAAAAGTTCAAGAGGTTCATTGATTTTGTCTTTTCCTGAAGATACTGTAATCTCTTCCTTTCGGCAAAGAATTTATCTTTTTCTATATCTTCGTCAACTTCACCAAGCTGGCAATTATAATTATCATCAAGCAGATTTGACGGTGTAAGAAAAGCGTATTTACTTGCAAGATTGTGAACTTGTTGAAATCTGCAAGATATTTCTTCAGTTAACCTGTCTATGACAGTATTTCCCGTCTCAACTCAGTATCAAATCCTAGTGCTGCATCAGTCAATTGTTCACCACCCATTCGTTTCTTCTGCGAATACGATGCTCCATGCTTATCCCCATTTCAGAGCAGAAGTTTTTAACTCGTCTATTGCGGTGTCCACCATCTTTTCTCTATTCTGAAGAAGGCAATCTCTCAACACCGTCAGCCTGACAGAACTTTGTTGCAGATCCAGCCCCTTTTCTTGAAGGTACTTCTGGGCATCACTGATTTCTGGGAGAATAATTTTCCAAAAGCTCAGAAATAAAAGAAAAGGAAACGACAATACCGAGTTGAGAATTAAAAATGCATCTGGTCTTGTGATTGCATTTTCTCCTTCTTCTGTGGGCTGTTCCAGGGCAATGACGACTTCCAATAATGTGTTTTTACCACATCATTTACAGCATCTGCTCGACTACTCAATCTAGTTTCCAGTCTGCTTGATACTTAGTCCGGGCAACTGAATCAAGACGTCCCAGCGATGTGTAGATGCAGAAAAAACGAGAATAGCCGGTCCAGTATGCCAAAAAATGTAGCAGAGTGAACCGCTACAGAAGCGGCATATACACAAGCCAGATTTAATGAATGGTTAGTGCATGGCACAAATAGAGCTTTTGGGTTGATTTCTGAGATTCGTTTCTGCACATGCGATCAGTGGCCTGCCATAATAGCGGCATTGTGAAATGCCTGGCCAATACAGTCACCAATCTGAATCCTCCCGTTCTCCAATCCGCTCAAAATCAGTTTAAAAATGTCATCCGCGCTTTTAGCATTTGTTTCGATAGAGCGGTGAAACGACTCCTCCATTGTCACTTTATTTTCATCAATTTTTACGTAGTGCAACACCTCACTCATCTGGTCCTTGTGAGATACATCAAGAGTGCTATCAAGCATTATGCAAAAATGTTTGCTTTCCTTGATCTGATCGATGATTTTCTTTCTCACTTTCTTTGCCAAAATGCTCACAAATTCATTTTGAATTTCTGGTGACACATAAGAAGTAGCGATTGTCTTTCCCAGGTCAACTATCACCAAATGTTCACGGAACACAGGGTCATATTTGGCCAATAAATTTACCAATTCTAAAAAAAATCCCTTTGTTTTCTTGACCTCTTTCATCATTATTGATGTCTTCCAGGTGACCTCGTAGTGTCAGATTCTGCTTGGCGAGAAACCTAATGATGTCCAGCAATCTAGCTAGAATTCCCCCATCACCCGCCCCGCCCTTGCTACGCCACTGTCGGTATTCCATATCTTCTCTCATTATTTTTTTATTTTTCGCCAGTAATGAGTTAAATAGTACCAATACTATTAATATTTCTTCTTATTTATGAACTATTATAATATTCTCGTTTATATTTTGCTTTATTACATTTGACTGTTAATAAATAGACAGATATATGGGAATAAGTGTGAAAGAAACTGTAATATAAGAGCTGAAAGACAGCAACTTAGTAAGGGATAGATAACTAGTGAATAAATTTAAAATTATGACTAATTAAAATTATTAAAATTGACATTTATGAAATAAATCAATCCCGAAGTCAAAGTATATTTTAACATGTATTTTGTGTGATAAAAATATAAAAGGAAATATTCTTAGAAAAATAAAATTTGATTTTTCAGCTTTAGTATAATAAAGTAAAATCCGCTTCTGATAAAAAAAAATATTTATGTTGTGAAAGCTTTTTAAAAATTATTTCAACTAATGCTTATCACTATAACTTTTATATTTTAAGCCTAGAGAGAATATCTCGCTCACATTGTGTTGGTGATAAATTAGATCAAATTTATTTCTTATATAGCTTTAAAAATAAATTTCAAATCGAATCTTTCAATAATACATGGAAAATATGAAGCCTAAAGATTTTTTTTATGAATGAAAACAATTATTTCTCAATAAAAGTTCAAATTATGTATAAAAAGTGAAAAAACAACTTCTTTGCAATTTATGTAAAACTAGCCTGGTTGCCCGGGTATCTGGAGGTGTGTATTGAGCAAAAAAAAAAAAAAGTGGTAGTAGACAAGCAGACTCGAACCCGTACGCGAAGGAGGAAATGGACGTGAAAAAAAAACCTGACGAATTGGCAAATGTTTAAATTAAGGCTAGTCAATCGAAAAGAGGAGATGACTTTCGAAAATATTGGCGAAAAAGGCGACCCCTCCTTGTAGAAAAGTGCCCAATTGAGGGTGAAGGAATTAATGTTTTTTCGCAAATTTTTCGATATTTGTCGTCCGAAGGATCGTGGTTCAAAACGATACCAATCTTGTGAAAATCCGTCGCCTCTGTCGAAAGTTTTAGGCATACATACATACGTACGTACATACATGCATACATGCATACATACATACATTTAAACAGATAGGTGAGATTTATATTATAGATATCTCCTAAGTAAAAGTAAATGTCCTCATTATTTTTATGTTCTCACCTATTTGATGTAACCGATTATTCGATTGCTTGAAATACAGCATTTTTTACAAAATTACTTTATTTTCAGAAAATGTGTTAAGAAACAATGCGGTTATAAAAAGTCAAACTGAAAAAACAATTGCTAACGAAGCTTATTGACTTTAACTGAGGCTAGTGTGTGATCAATTTCAGCTATCAATATTATAGCATATTCTTAGCATTTCTAAAATTAATGCACATTTTAAGACAAATAAAAATCATATGAGAGATCGATTACAACGATTGCTAGTTTCGTATTTTATAAACATGCAAATTAGTTGTAAAAAGAAAAGTAAATCAAATTCTTTAAATATTTTCATTACTAAATTAGAATTAAGTTTCACAATTTTCTGAGTCTTCAAAAACATCGTTATTTTTATATATACTCAAATATTACAAGTGAGTTTTCGAAAAAAAAATTTAATATTTTTTTAGTGAAATTTCTAGAAAAATACCATTTCATTCTGCCTACACTAAATATATAGAAAAATATTTTCGTAGTTTCAATGAACCTTTTTCAATAAACCAAAGCGAATAATTTCATGAGTTTGGGTAATTATTTAAACACTGGTTGCTGTGATTTATAGATGAAATATACGGTCTTGTCGTTCTTTTTTTTTTTTTTTTTTTGATTCGATTTATATAATTTTTAGAAATTTTGAAAGATAGTTTAAAATACATTTTCTCTCATATTCAAGACTTTTCTTTAAACACGAAAAATGTATTTTAGATAAAATGGATGGTTCGTATCTTTCTTCCTCTTAATATTATTATTAATGTTGTTGTTGTTTTTGTTATTATTATTATTATTATTATTATTATTATTATTATTATTATTATTATTAGTAGTAGTAGTAGTAGTAGTAGTAGTAGTAATATTATTATTATCGTGGTTGTTGTTATTATTTATTCACTAGATTTTATTAGCGGTGATCGTGTACTGGCAATAACAGATAGTGTTTCTTAGTGTCTGACTGACAAAACATCTAATCAAATTTTCATCATTATCTTCCTCTTTTGATTAGATTTGCAAATCGCAACATCCATTTAGCATTCATTTCTCATTGACAACGACTTTTTTCTTCGTTCAGATTTGAGTGGTAATAAGCCTCCTCAAATCCCAGTACATTCCACCCCTTTCCAGCGAAGAACTGGATAGTACTCTCTTTACCTACACTACCTTATTATTCTTATTTAGGATTTTCACACACGCCATCATCAAAGACTTCTCTTTGAAAATGACCTGTGGTGTTCCCTGGAGTCTGAGTGACAACAATTCTCTCCAGATTTCCAGTACTCTCCACTTCTTTCGATAAGCTTTGCAAATGAATTTGCGTTATAGCAACTGACGTTTACCATTGATTTCGGGTAGCAATGACCATTGGTATTCACTGGAATGTGTAGGGCAATAAGCCTCCCTAAGTTCCCTATAATCTAGGCACCGCCCAAACTGGGGGGGGGGCGAGTAAGTACTTTTTGACGGACCGTCTTTTTAAAAATCTACCAAAAATCAGGTAATTATCCGATCAATACGAAATTTTCAGCGATTATTAAGAGAAGAATGAACTTTATAACAGTGTACTCATTTTTCATAAACGATATTTATATATATATATATTTTTGCGTGTTTTGAGGGGGTACAAATATGCTTAAAATAATTATCTGAAACTGAACACAACATATTGTGTTGTTGTAAGGGACAGAATTATAGATTTAAAAAAATGTTTGCATACCTTATTTTGACATCTGAATATCAGAACTTCGATTGTGTTTAATTCCCAGCTTTTGAGTTTTGAAGTGTGAAATTCGGTGAATATGTTAAGTAAAATAATTAATTTAAGTTAAGCAAAACAAAAAATTTTTTTTTTAATATTTATACGAAAAAAGCTATTTTAAAATCTTAGATAAATAAATTAACAATTTTTTTTAGCGAGCCGAATAATGCATGACCATTATTAAACAGGGCATGCTTTGAAGAATCGATACAAAAAAATCGATAAATATTGTGCCCTTTATGTTAAAAATAGCATCATTTTTTTCGATCCCATTTGAAAACGTTTGCCGCCTTTCGACTACGGTGGACCAAACGCGCTGAAATAATTTTTTTTATTCTGCTTTAAATTGCCCTCATTTTGGGGAGCCGGGCCCCCACACACATACACATTAAAAACCAAACTCATACAAATGGTCACCCATCTGGTACTGGCCAGCCTCAGCGTTAATAATACATTGAAATTTTCGTCACTGAAAAATAAGTTTTTTTTGGCCTGTTTGGTCTTCCATAGTTTGCTTTTTATCAAATACAAGCGTAAACATTGTCGATCTAGACTCTAGATCGACGCGAAGTAACTGGTTGCCTATATAAGTAAGTGGAATTATTTGAAATCCAGGTACTTATATTATAATATTTTTGCATATTCTCATAGAAAATCATCCTAAATCTTAGTTAGACAACAAATAAATAAATTAATTATTTCAAAAACCTTCTTTTTTTTTTTTTTTTTTAAATATTTATGTGCGTTTTTTGTGCAAGACAAAAAATGTCAATTGTTAACTTTTTGGGAAAATTTAACATTTAAAATTTAATTAAAAATAGTAGAAAACGTTTTACATTATTCTGTTTTCTATATGATAAAATTCAGGGTTTTATCTTTCTGGAAACAAAAGTTACTCAGAAATAATGGATTTTAATAAATGTAATTTCGTTTTAAAAAACAACAACAACTTAATTTTCAGCCATTTTTGGCGGTGCCTACTATAATCCTTTACACCTGTGCAGATGAGGTTTGGTTAGTGCTTCCACTTTTCGGTTTTTCCATCCTCCTTGAACCTTTGACCATCTGGTGTGGTGCCAATCAATGTTGGCACTGTATTTTTTTTTGTATATTATTATTATTATTATTATTATTATTATTATTATTATTAGCAGGGACTGTGGAAATTGCAATGTGACTCATTCATATGTAATATATTGATGTTGGCATTCTGTAGATGTTCACCGTAAATGGAGACGTCCTGATATTATTGTAGCTCTTTTGTTAAAACTGCAAAAGTATTTATCTAAGCTAGCAGGGACGCTTAAATATGATATTTTAATTCTTGCAGATTTCAAAAATATTATTATAGAGTTATAATGGTTTATCGATTATTTATATTATTATAGAGTTATAATGTTCTATCGATTTTTTTTATATTATAAAGTTGCGATTTCAAAAATACAAAAATATATCTCCATGTGACTTGTGTGCATCAGCTGGAATCGAAACCGAGACCGAAACTTATGAAGTATATATAACTTGAGTTCCTTCAACTATAATCAAAACTGAAACCAAAACTTATGAAAAATACTTGATAAAATCTATATAATTATAAAACTCAAATGACCTTATAGCGAGTGTTGTAACCCAACATCCGGTTTACGACTTCCGGTTGCGCATGCGTACATCAACATAAACCCATAACAGCATAAACAAATAAACACAAATCGCTGAACCGGTTTCGTTCGAACAAAGGCACGTCCTTAGAAAAGCGAATATCTTAAATTTATTGAATAAAAAAAAAATTCAAGATATGGGAAGCAAACGCAAAACATGATTACAAATGATACGTATAATCATCGACCTGTTTCATAAATAATCAACGCGACAGTAAAACAATACGTTTTATTGTCGCGTATTGTTTTACTGTACGTTTTCAGCGTCCCAGTTTTTTTTTTCACGTCTAAATTATCCAAATAAACAATTGTCCATACTTTTTTTATATCGTTCATTTCCGTATTACGTTTAAATTATTTCAACGCAATTTTATTACAAATAAATCTACTGTAACCCGTTGACAACCATGAGAGCATTTTACAACGGCAATTTAGCCATCGCCTTCCCTTTTTTAATTTATTCTCCATTGTTTAATACACCTTCCTTAAAAAACATTCAAACATTTTCTTCTACACTACCAACATAAATAAATAACCCCGAAAATGTTTTTAATTGCGTTACAAATAAACAATCAACGCGACAATAAAACGTATTGTTTTACTGTGTACGTTTTCAGCATCCCAATTGTTTTTTTTTCGCGTTTAAATTAAAAGCTATATCAAAATTTGAATTTAACTTTAAGTATTATGTTATCTGTTCAGTGCACATTTACCTATAAGTATGGCAAACCACTGATAATTCAATGGCTGTAATTTTTTTTTCAAAATAAACAATTATAAACAGAACGACTCATAGAAATCTATCTATATTCTTTTTTCATTTTAATATACTTTCATAAAAATGTTTCTGTTATGTCACAAAAACTATTTTCTTTATATCACAAGTGTCACGCTCATACATGAATTCCATAGCTAATATAACCTACTGACCCAACGGGTCACGGGTAGTCTAGTTATTTATAAAAAATAGATTACTGGATTGCTATCGGCTATAATCGAAACCGAAACCAAAACTTATGAAGAATTCTTAGTAAAATTATTTATTACAAGAAATGGAAGCCCATGACAATTAAACGACAGTCACTCTGATGTAACCGTGACAAACAAAATAAATATCACACACATTAATATATAGATTATTATTATTATTATTATTATTATTATTATTATTATTATTATTATTATTATTATTATTATTATTGGCCTACAAGGAGTTTTCACACAGGTCATAAAGGATTTTTCCCTGAGAACAAACTGTGGTATTCCCTGGAAGTTGAGTGACAACAAGTCTCCCCAGATTTCTAGTACTCTCCACTTTTTTCAATAACATTTGCAAATGAATTTGCATTACCGCAACAGCCGCTTACAATTGATCTGTTGCTAACAGCGGCCATTGGTCTCCACTGGAGTTTGAGTGGCAATAAGCCTCCCCAAGGTACCAGTTCTCTTGGCATTTGTTCAGCAGAGATCTGGTCAGCGCCCTCTCCTCAGTCTTCCATCCTCTTTGAACCTTCTCGACTATTTGGCATCATTCTTTGAGGGGGCGGTGATTGGCTAATGAGGATGTGGATGGAGAACTTATAGGTATGCAACTTCAATGTTCTTGGTTCCATGTAACGTTTCGTGTTTTGTCTCTGCAGTAGCTCATCTGACACACACTTGTGACTCATGTATTAGTCTCCGCATTGAAGAGTTTTCCTTAATAGTTCAGCTGTTTTCATTATTGTTATTTATTGTATCTTTCCAGCCATTCCTCTGATTCCAATTTCTCCAATTCTCGTCTCAAAGTTTTCGGAATTTTTCCTAGTGCTCCCAATATTATAGATACTATGTTGATTTTTTTAAATTTTTTTTTCATCATCCATATCCCTTTCAACTCTATGGCTAGCTGTTTATTTGCCCCATTTCTCCGTTTCTTTGATATTTATCAGCTGCGACAGCAAAGTCTACGATTTGGCAGGACCTTTTCCGTTAATTATTACGACATAGGGTCTTCTTGCTTGGATGGGTTTATCCGTTTATATGCCCATATCCCATAGGATTTTGTGATTCTAGGTATTCAATTACTGTTGCTGACTTATGCTTATACCATTTGTCTGTGCGTTTGAGATGCAGTTGTTTGCACAGTTCCCAGTGTACTGCCCTTCCCACTTGGTTGTGGCTGTTATTGTATTCATTTTTGGCTAGTTTGCTACATTCACTTACTATATGGTTTATCGTTTCGTCTCTTTGTCCGCAGAGTCTGCAGCTGTCGTTTTCTTGTGTTTTGTCGATCTTTGCTTTGATGTTGCTGGTTCTTATCCAGTTTTCTTATGCTGCATTTATTAGGGATTAAGTTTCTCGGTTAACATGTCCTTTTCTCATAAACATCCAAGTGTTTTCGTTAATCTCATCTTTTGTCATCCTTATGGATTTTCCGTGTAGTTGGTTCTCTTCCCATTTTTCTTTTCTTGTTTTATCCTTTGTCTCTCTGTTTTCTGTTTTATTGATTTTTTCAGTATCTCTCGCTGCCATGATGATTCTTTCAGTGTTTTTCATTATGTATTTTCTAGTTCTTTTTTGGTATCATTCACACAGTCTTCTATACAGATCAGTCCCATGCCGCCGTCTTTCCTTTTTACGTAGAGTCGGTCAGCATCGTCCTTCGGATGTAATGCGTTTTGCATGGTCGGTCTTCTGATCGAGCTGTCTCATTTCTTCTTTAGTTCATCTTATGAACGGTCCAGAGTATATTACTAGTGATACTGCCCATGTATTTATCCTTTTATTAGGTTTCTGCTATATAATTTGGTTTCCAGAAGTTTTCTTGTTCTCCTGAGGTATTCCTTTCTGATTCTCTCTTTCATTTTTGTTGCTTTGATGGTGTCTGCTTCCAGAACTCCCAGCTATTTATAGGCATCTTGTTTCCCTATCCATTTGGATATCCTAGCTGAAGATCCTGGTGGTGTTTATTAATGTTTCTAGTTCATTTTCGGTCCTTGCGAAAAGTTTCAGATCGTCCATGTACATCAGGTGGTTCATTTTTTTCCTCCGTGTTAGAGAACTTGTATCCGGCTTGGCACTTTCTCAGTATACTGTTCAGGGGAATCATGGCTATGATGAACAATAATGGCGATCGTAAATCTCCTTGGAAGATACCTTTTCTGTATGTTTGTTTCTGTTATATGTTGTCAATCAGCTGTCGGTTTCCGTCTCCATGTTAATGTTGATGATCCTGCTTGGTATTTTATACATTTTTAGGCATTCTATTATCCATGCTTGGAGGATCCTGTCGTATGCCTTCTTGTAGTCGATCCATGCCATAGCTCAATTCTTTCTTCTTCTTTTTACGTCCTTTGGGGTCTTTTGATCTACGTATAGCAGATCAGGTTTTCCTCTTTTTCCTTTCTGGCATCTTTTCTGTTCCTCGGGGAGAAGTCCATGATTATTCAGGGATTCTTCTTCTTCTTTTTCTTCTTCTTCTTCTTCTTCTTCTTCTTCTTCTTCTTCTTTTTGTTATTGTTCTTCTTATTATTATTATTCTTCTTTTTCTTATTATTATTGTATATTTTATACTTATATTATTACATAAAATATTTTTGTACATATTTGTTACACTTCAATAAGTTTATATATGTGCAGTAAGAAATATGTAGTAATTAAATACCTTAGATCCGGTGAAAATTCCAACAATTTCCTTGAAGTCCCGCTGAGATTATTGCTGCTAAAAAGTAAAAGATTTTGTAAGTGTACAGTCAATTTCCGATAATAAATTGGACTAATTGCCAAGAGCATTTATTTTATAATATTTGTTTCTGTATTTTCTTAAAAAATAAAGCAAAACAAATATGATTCAATACTTACGCTTTCTTTACTTCCGTCAGTCTCAATTGTGGTAGCCTCACCTCGTCTTCGAAAAATCTATACAAAATATTTAAATAATAACTGATTATGATATATGGTGAGAAAGGATTCGATTTTATTCTGTCGCTTTTATAGAAGCAAAAAGAACATCGATTTAACTCCATTATCTTAGTTCAAATGTCAAGTCTGAAAACTATGTACACACATATATATATATAATTATTTCCACAACCAGAAAACATCGCAGCTCACAAGAGCCAGGATAGCCAACAAATCGGAAGTCCAAGACTCGAATTTCGCCTTCATTTGGGCTCATCAATTAGACACATCCGAACTCGGGATATAAAACCCAAGCCTCTTGCATGCAAGGCGAGCACTCTGCCAACTGAGGAAACGCGCCACACACAAGAAAGTCTATTAACTAACACAGATGAAGCAAACCAAGGCGAAATCCGACAGTGGAATTAACCTACTTCGTCTCGAACAAGGGACGTGGTCATCGCGATTAGTTATAACCTAAACTGATCTCTCACAAATAGGAATTTTATACTTGCTAACGATATCATCACGACAAGCTTACCTAGCGAGCAATAAGCATTAGAACCTTCAGAATGTGAGAGCATATATAATTATTTCCACAGCAAGAGACGAAAGTAGGTTAATTCCACATGACCTTACCAGTTTAGAGCCGACCTCCAGACAGATATACCGATGCCAATTTGCCAATTAGTCATAAGAGTAATACTTAAGTGCTTACCGCTTTGTCCAAAGGCGGAAAGCCTTTAAAATTGAAGGTTGCCGGCATTCTGTAGAGAAAAGGAAAGAAGAATTTAAACTAGTAAAAAGAAAATAATTGAGCAACGTTTTAAAGTAAGCGCAGTATCGCGAATTATAAAACTGGGTAGAAGGATTAAAAAGTATCACTAGTATACCTCACAACCTTAAAAAGTTCACTTTGAAATCTTTTCTTTGTAATTTATTAGAAAAACAGTGCAGTTTTGTACCATTAGGAAAAGCCCAAACATCTTTACACCCGGCTCAACCTTCGATTACACCTATTTCGTTTAATAACATTTTAATTAAAAGTTTATAATAATTTGATTAAAAATACATTATTTCGAATGAAAGTTATTTTTAAGTAAGCGATCGTCAAGATTTTTCACATTTATCATTAAATGTACCTTTAACTGTAGATAAGAGGAATCGACGTACACTCTAATTTGGTATAGCCACAATTTTCATCTTTACTTATAGTTAAAACACGGATTTAGAAAACGAATTTCCGAAATAATCCATTTGTTTTAATTTGTCTAATTGTTATCGCGTTTTTAATATAAAGCAAAAGAACCCCTTGAATTTAATCCAACGTTACTTTTCTTTCTAATTACGAATTAAAAGAAAACAAAACAGTTATCCTTCTAGAAATGAACAAATGTGTACTGCTCAGAAGGCCAAATTATTTTATAAGGCGTTATGCGCAGGCTTAATAATTTTGTCATGCGAATGCATTGAATGAAAAACACTGGTGTAAATCTGTTATCGTGTCAACAATCGACAAGTACTTATAAATGCAAAAAATTCCTTTTCTTTCAGTTGGATGATGAGTAAAATAAAACAGATATTCTTTTCAAATGGAATTTTCTGTTATAAAATAAACCAAAATGTAATTACGCTTGTGTAAGCGGTTGCCCGACAGCCCATATATACCTGTAAAAGAAAAAAAAAACATGTCTTACATGTGTAAAAATTTTACAAATAGAATATTAGCTTCTCATATATATATATATATATATATATATATATATATATATATATATATATATATATATATACAAAATTCAAGCCAGCAAGAACAGAATCTCATTTAATGGATAAACACATTTATTTATTAAAATTAAGTTTAATATTTCGATTCAAAACAGAATCTTAATCAGGGAAACACAGTTTTTTTCCTATTTTTTCTCTTTTAATTTTTTATAGGTGCCATGCCGATCGTAAAGCTTGGCATGTCTTCCTTCAGATGTTTGTGAAGTATAAGGTTTAAATGTCCGATACAGCAGAAGGCGTCAGTCGAGCGCGTATGAGTTAAGTAATATATATAACTATATCAATCGCTTTATTGCAGATTAGTAAAATATCAATATTTCACTTAATATACGTCACAAAACAATTAAAATTGTATCATAAAATTTTATTCAAATTCATGAAGTTATGGCATTTTATTTATTATCAAGGACCTTATACTGTCAATCGCTTTATTGGAGATCTCTTAAAATGCCAAAAAACGGGTGATTGAAGATTATCAAAGGATTGTCACTGGACTCGCAGAAGGATTGCCCATCAAATATTTAGCCACAGAGCTGAAAAGGGGTCCAAGGACCTTGCCTGCGTTCGTGAACAACCCCAACACAAAATGCAGAAAGGATAAGGGCACCAGGAAAAACCTTTCAGATCGTGTTATTCGGAAAATTCATAAGGAAGTCAACCGAAAACCAAACAGCGCCAGTTCTTCCATTTTTGCAAGAGTTGAAATTGCTTCAAGATCCAGGCAGGCCAGATACAAAGTGTTGGACGATATGGCAAAAAACATCAAACCTTTTCCAAGGCCTCCATTGAGAAAGAACATAAGGAAAAACGAATGGCTTGGGCACAGGATTACACGAAAATAGATTTCCAACGTGTCCTATTTACAGATGAGGCACGAATGGATGGGCCAGCGTTTGGAACCTGAACGGAACTCCAAGCCCTTACAGAATTCATCGCCAAACAAGAAGGTGGAGGCATCATGTTTTGGGCGGGAATCATTGGGGATAAGTTGGTTGGACTATTTTGAGTGCCAAAGGATGTAAAGCTTACCAACAATGCGTACACGGCCTTTTTGGATAATCATTTGTTGTTATGACTAGATGGCTTACATATCGCTTTCAGATGATTCTTATGCATGACAATGCACCATCCCACTCTGCTAGGGCGACTGCAGCCTACCTTGAATCTATGGGCTTCGTTAGAAAAATCCTCATGACTTCGCCACCGTGTTCTCCATACCTTAATTCTATTAAACATCTCTGGTCAATATTGAAAGAGGTATTTATGAGGGAGGAGAGCAATTTACTTCAAAGGATGCCATGTGGAGCAAAATAGTTGATATTGCCAGAGCCATAACTACTTTTCACATCAAACAATTGACTTCCTCGGTAGACAAAAGGTTGTTTGAAATAATTAAAAAAATGGTGGATTTGTCGATACATTATTCATTTATTTGAGGCTTAGCACCTAGGTTGTCCTTTTGTTTATTATTCTTTGACAGAAAAATATAATAAAAAAGTTTTCGTGATTAGACATTGTATATTTGCCCTAAAACGACATCTTAAGAGACCTGCACTAAAGCGATGGACAGTATAAATTCCTTGATAAATAATAAAATGTTATAACATGAACTTGAATAAAATTTTGGGAAATTACTAACCTTAGAGCAGTCCTTTTATGATACAACTTTAATGTTTTAATGACATATATTTAGCGAAATACTGATATTTTTCCAATCTGCAATAAAGCAATTGACTCAGTTTATATATATATATATATATATATATATATATATATATATATATATATATATATATATATATATATATATATACGTTTTATTTTTTATTACCGTATCTTTCTGTTGAGTTACATTATTGTTTCAGCTACCCGGCCGTTTTTTTTTTTTGGCCGTCTGTAGTTTCCTCAGACTTTTACAGAAACCCCAATCCGTAAAAGTCTGAGAAAGCTGCAGACGGCCAAAAAAACGGCCAGGTAGCTGAAACAATAATGTAACTTAATAGAAATATACGGTAATAAAAAATAAAACGCATATTTGCTTTACAATGGTATTGAGCACTTTCTTCGGTTTTTATTAATTACCATTTCTACTATATATATATATATATATATATATATATATATATATATATATATATATATATATATATATATATATATATATTCCAAACTTCTGACCTTGATGGAGGGAAGACTAAATCTTGCTGCTATGGTTTCAAATGATCTGAAATAACAGCAAGAGGAGACTTGATTCCAAATATTTCTCATATGTTATCTCTCCCGTCTTTTGGAAATAGGGTACGATTATTAATATCTCCAGTATCAAATAATCTTTATACACTGAAATTTACTTTGTGTATGAAAAACCAAAGAGGGGAGATATATTAAAATGCCTAGAATAAATAAATTATTTCTTACTTGATTATTATGGTTAATCAGGACAAACAAAAGAAAAACAAGAAAAAAAAAAGGAAAAATCACTCATGCGTGCTTACGAAAATGGCCGATTCTATCGCTAGATTCTTCTTGGCCAACTATTATTAGAGGTGGTCGCGCATCCCTAAGACATACAAATTGCGATAGTCGAACAGTCAAAAGAGCTAGCATACAAAGTCTGCTGTTGTTAGTGGCTGCTGCACAATATACAGCAAAGTTTTAGATGAATAATTATATCTTGGAGGGGGGACTTACTATACGTGTTATCGGTTGGGGTAAGAGATTTTAGTTAGAATTTCATTTACAGCCAGATATATGACAGAAAACCATTTGAATTTAACTTCTAGAGGGAGATAATGCGTGGAACGGTATTTCACAGGCGGGTAGTTCTAGGAAAGGAGCTGTGTTCGTGGAATCTGCATTTAAATTTAAGCACAGATAGAGAGTGGTGGAAATTGTTAATAGTGGTTGCAGTTAGTCGAGTGTTTTTTGTGAAAGTTTAGCAAGGAGGCATAGATTGGAGTTCAGATGCTAATTAAAATAAAGAAAAAGCAGAGACATGCTCCCGACGTGTCTTCTGCGATAAAGAGTCTGCAAGGAAGAAAATTGCATCACTTACTGGGTTTCGAATCCGTTTTTGAACCCTATCAAGGAAGAATAGGAGCACCAAGTAGTCCTTCCCCAGATATGCTAACAGTACATCATTTTAGGGCGTACTTGGCTCTATTACAGATAGAGAACTGCATCGGAAGTGAGATACCTACTAGGGCGGTAGAATGATCCAATCATTTTTCCATTTCTCTTGACAAAAGATTTGATGTACTTATTCCAGTTCAGGTCAGGAATGAAGGTCAGTCCCAAAAGCTTGAAAGATGTTCATCGTCGGTCACTTCGTTATGCTTCAGACTCCTCATCAAGAAACGCGCATATTGAACAGACGTATCTTCATTTTGCATTTCTGCTTGTCGATCACAATTTTATTTGATATAAAAGTTTTCGTAGGTCTGCCAAACTTATGTTTAAAATTATACTCTCATCGCTAAATATGCAAATTTAATGTACACAATTTCGTATAATCGTTCATGTTCAATAAAAAACAAATTAGACTAAGCAATTGAAAAAGATAAAAGAATATTTACCCTTCAGTATCTTTTGCATCTTCGATGGATGTCGAATATGAGTTATAATCGTCAAGCGGCCTGAAAAGTACAAAAATAATTCGTTTAACACATGAACAAATAAATGTAAATTATGTTGTAACGCAGCCATTACGTCGTAAATGGGCAAACAAATAAAACAGGAATAGAAGTAAATAAATATCCGGATCGGCATTTTTTCTTTGTTAACAAAAGTTTTTATTACGGTTGCTTTTGACACCACTTAATAAAAGTCTCCCGCCATCGTCCATCTTGCCTAGTGTACATTATTCCTCTTCGATCCCATACCAGCTGCAGTCAATCAATTCTCGCCTGCGTTTTTACACGTCCGTTCTCTTCGGCGCCGACTTTGTTTCTGCCCGAGCACGTGTTGCATTTGTTCTCCTTTTTTCCTTCTTCTTCTCACGCACACTTCCTAATTTGTCTATGCGCATTTTTCGGCTACCACTGCTGCTAATCTCTCTGCAAGCCAGCCATCCTTGGTTGCCACCAACATCTTTACCCGCGCTCATATACATTATGTTACAGTGTGTGTGTTTGCTACGCATACATCCTTCGATACAGGCTGTTCAGAAACTCGGTGGCATAACTCCTGGATTATTTTCTACATGCATAAATATGAATTTTTCTCATGTTACTCTTGTAATAACACCTATTACTAGTATGATTTGATTTGTGGTTTATTTTTCCTCTGGGTGGCCCTTTGTGCTCCCCGTATTTATTTACCTGTATTTCGTTTGCTATAATCTGTTATTCGAGATTTAAAAAAAAATGTAATAACATTTAAGGATATCGACTGAGTCTGTAATACTAGCTATGAAATGAATATCTTCTGATTATGGTATGTAGATCTTTCCTTTGAGCTCGATGGTTTCTTTCTTTGTTTAGTGTCATTTTACATGATTGTTTTGGTGTACCCAGTCTTATTTCACCTATAATCATGTTATCGGGATAGTGTTAGAACATATTCCCAAAATTATGCGATTGATTTTCCAATTATTCTGGGTATAACTTTTTCATTTTACTGTATTATAATTAGGGATGTGACAAGGGAATTTACTTATCGTTGTTTTGACTCCCGAGTATATATTCGACACGGTTAAACACAGTTAATCAATCGAGAACCACATCACTCTATCTCAAAACATATAAGATATTAACTGATACACACTCAAAACAATGAAAAGAATATTCTCTTGTCATAGTCCTAATTATAAGACCTCAAATATCAAGGAGTCCTTGGGGGGTGTTAACACTTGGTCTCTATATGAAATACATAGATATCTAAGTGTTTCATTGAAGTTCTTTATCTCTCAAGCGTTGAATTAGGAAATACGCAAATAACAATTTTTTAAAAATTTTTATTATTAATTCTATTATAGCATATATTTCTTGTAGTCTATGTTTTACTCTGTTCCAGGATCAGAATTTAACTAGTTTGGCGTAGTATCCAGATTAATGCTGTTAATAGAGGTAACATCACCTGGAGAAGGTGCATCATTCCTCATATAAATCATGCCAAGGGGATCTTATTTGGGCTTCAAATACTTTGTTATTTTGAATATTGAGTCACAGTTTATTTGTAGGGGAAACATCCCTATGCCATGCTATCCTGGCACACTTCTGCATAGACAGACCGTAGACACTCGAAGACAGTATTTAGTATGCATTAACATTGGTTTATACCTATTTAAAGTGGGCGTACGTATTTTGACATATCTCTGAATGTGTGTTTGTATGTAAGTATGTAAGTATATGCTTGTGCTTCAATGCCATACGCTTCTTATTTCTGTTATGTGTTTTGAAGTTGAATTATGAAAGTATATTTTCATCTAGAATACAAATCTCACCTGTCTGTTTAAATGTATGATGTATGTATGTATGTATGTATGTATGTATGTATTGGTCACTTTTCTCCACAAAATGGTCGCTTTTTTCGCCGATATTTTCGAAAGTTACCACCTCTTTTCGATTGACTAGCCTTAATTTAAACCTTCGCGACTGCCGGTTTGGCGATGGACGCAACGCCAAAGACGTCATGTTTTTTTTCACGTTCTTTTCTTCCTTCGCGCTATGGGTTCGAGCCTCTCCCTACTACCACTTGTCTTTTTTTTCTTTCTTTTTGTTTCTTTGCTCAATACACACGTCCAAACACTCGGGCAATGCTGGGCACCAAGGCTAGATTAAATAATAAAAGAAATAAATTATAATTACGTTTCGCTTATAGTAGTATCAGCATTCGGGTCCTCAGTATACGACTCATAGTAGGTACTAAAATAAAAAGATTTAATATCAAATCAATGTATTTCTGGAAATAATTAGAAAATAATAATAGAAAACGGACCTAACAAATATGAAAAGTGCAATAAAATGCTTCTGTTACCTGTCAGTGTAACCTTCAGTAGATAGATCGGCAACATTATACTGGGATCTATAAAAAAAAAAACGAAGATGTAGTCAGTTATGAAAAAATAATCAGACACAATGCACACATAAAATGGGGTCCAATAAATGTGCTTATTTGGAATACGATTTGTGACGATATTTTCGCGTCTTTGTCAGTAAAGAAATGAACGATGAACCCTAGACGTCAAGCTACGTCCGCAGAGGGTCGCAAGCAATCAGAATACACTGGTCTCGACAGATTTGCATATTAATCGATCGGCGTAAAGATGAGGGAAGCAACTCCCCGCCCTAGTGGGATTTCCTCAAGCGATTTTGTCTATTAATCAAACGATACAAGGAGGACCAACATGAACTGACTTAGTCCTACGAGCTCATCTCCATCGCCATTTAATTGAGAGAACATTATGAGCTGACTCTTGGTCTACCAAACCAGCAGGAAATCCGATGGAACGCCTATGATGTTTCGAATATAGATTCTTTTCTTAAATTTAGTAGCTGAAATTTTTTTTTTCATTTAAATCTTATCTTCATAAAATTATTCCAAGTAAAAATGGAGATAATATACTTGTTACAGTGAAAATCAGATTTTAAAGAGAACGAGTTAATATGATGCGAACACAAATGCATACGCTGAGAAGAATGCTGTTGTGCTAAACTTGGAGAGAAAACACTTGAAAAGTACTTGAATGGTTCGAATGATCTAACTATCAAAAGTGCCACAAAAAAATAACAAACTATAGAAATTGGAAACGAAAAATACGGTGCCACCCCCACCAAAGAAAAGCATTTCATTTTAGGACGTACTTGGCACTTTTACAGATAGAGAATGCATCGGCAGTGAGATACCTACTAGGGCGGTAGAATGATCCAATCATTTTTCCATTTCTCTTGACAAAAGATTTGATGTACTTATTCCAGTTCAGGTCAGGAATGAAGGTCAGTCCCAAAAGCTTGAAAGATGTTCATCGTCGGTCACTTCGTTATGCTTCAGACTCCTCATCAAGAAACGCGCATATTGAACAGACGTATCTTCATTTTGCATTTCTGCTTGTCGATCACAATTTTATTTGATATAAAAATTTTCGTAGGTCTGCCAAACTTATGTTTAAAATTACACTCTCATCGCTAAATATTCAAATTTAATGTACGCAACTTCGAAAAAAAAAAAAAAAATTAGACTAAGCAATTGAAAAAGATAAAAGAATATTTACCCTTCAGTATCTTTTGCATCTTCGATGGATGTCGAATATGAGTTATAATCGTCAAGCGGCCTGAAAAGTACAAAAATAATTCGTTTAACACATGAACAAATAAATGTAAATTATGTTGTAACGAAGCCATTACGTCGTAAATGGGGAAACAAATAAAACAGGAATAGAAGTAAATAAATATCCGGGTCGGCATTTTTTCTTTGTTAACAAAAGTGTTTATTACGGTTGCTTTTAGCACCACTTAATAAAAGTCTCCCGCCATCGTCCATCTTGCCTAGTGTACATTATTCCTCTTCGATCCCATACCAGCTGCAGTCAATCAATTCTCGCCTGCGTTTTTACACGTCCGTTCTCTTCGGCGCCGACTTTGTTTCCGTCCGAGCACGTGTTGCATTTGTTCTCCTTTTTTCCTTCTTCTTCTCACGCACACTTCCTAATTTGTCTATGTGCATTTTTCGTCTACCACTGCTGCTAATCTCTCTGCAAGCCAGCCATCCTTGGTTGCCACCAACATCTTTACCCGCGCTCATATACATTATGTTTCAGTGTGTGTGTTTGCTACGCATACATGCTTCGATACAGGTTGTTCAGAAACTCGGTGGCATAACTCCTGGATTATTTTCTACATGCATAATATAAATTTTTCTTATGTTACTTTTGTAATAACACCTATTACTAGTATGATTTGATTTGTGGTTTATTTTTCCTCTGGGTGGCCCTTTGTTTGTGCTCCCCGTATTTATTTACCTGTATTTCGTTTGCTGTAATCTGTTATTCGAGATTTAAAAAAAACTGTAATAACATTTACGGATGTCGACTGAGTCTGTAATACTAGCTATGAAATGAATATCTTCTGATTATGGTATGTAGATCTTTCCTTTGAGCTCGATGGTTTCTTTCTTTGTTTAGTGTCATTTTACATGATTGTTTTGGTGTACCCAGTCTTATTTCACCTATAATCATGTTATCGGGATAGTGTTAGAACATATTCCCAAAGTTATGCGATTGATTTTCCAATTATTCTGGGTATAACTTTTTCATTTTACTGTATTATAATTAGGGATGTGACAAGAGAATATTCTTATCGTTGTTTTGACTCCCGAGTATATATTCGACACGGTTAAACACAGTTAATCAATCGAGAACCACATCACTCTATCTCAAAACATATAAGATATTTACTGATACACACTCAAAACAATGAAAAGAATATTCTCTTGTCATAGTCCTAATTATAAGACCTCACATATCAAGGAGTCCTTGGGGCGTGCTAACACTTGGTCTCTATATGAAATACATAGATATCTAAGTGTTTCATTGAAGTTCTTTATCTCTCAAGCGTTGAATTAGGAAATACGCAAATAACAATTTTTTAAAAAATTTTATTATTAATTCTATTATAGCATATATTTCTTGTAGTCTATGTTTTACTCTGTTCCAGGATCAGAATTTAACTAGTTTGGCGTAGTATCCAGATTAATGCTGTTAATAGAGGTAACATCACCTGGAGAAGGTGCATCATTCCTCATATAAATCATGCCAAGGGGATCTTATTTGGGCTTCAAATACTTTGTTATTTTGAATATTGAGTCACAGTTTATTTGTAGGGGAAACATCCCTATGCCATGCTATCCTGGCACACTTCTGCATAGACAGACCGTAGACACTCGAAGACAGTATTTAGTATGCATTAACATTGGTTTATACCTATTTAAAGTGGGCGTACGTATTTTGACATATCTCTGAATGTGTGTTTGTATGTAAGTATGTAAGTATATGCTTGTGCTTCAATGCCATACGCTTCTTATTTCTGTTATGCGTTTTGAAGTTGAATTATGAAAGTATATTTTCATCTAGAATACAAATCTCACCTGTCTGTTTAAATGTATTATGTATGTATGTATGTATGTATGTATGTATGTATGTATGTACGTATGTATGTATTGGGCACCTTTCTCCACAAAATGGTCGCTTTTTTCGCCGATATTATCGAAAGTTACCCCCTCTTTTCGATTGACTAGCCTTAATTTAAACCTTTGCGACTGCCGGTTTGGCGATGGACGCAACGACAAAGACGTCATGTTTTTTTTCACGTTCTTTTCTTCCTTCGCGCTATGGGTTCGAGCCTCTCCCTACTACCACTTGTCTTTTTTTTCTTTCTTTTTGTTTCTTTGCTCAATACACACGTCCAAACACTCGGGCAATGCTGGGCACCAAGGCTAGATTAAATAATAAAAGAAATAAATTATAATTACGTTTCGCTTATAGTAGTATCAGCATTCGGGTCGTCAGTATCCGACTCATAGTAGGTACTACAATAAAAAGATTTAATATCAAATCAATGTATTTCTGGAAATAATTAGAAAATAATAATAGAAAACGGACCTAACAAATATGAAAAGTGCAATAAAATGCCTCTGTTACCTGTCAGTGTAACCTTCAGTAGATAGATCGGCAACATTATACTGGGATCTATAAAAAAAAAAAACGAAGATGTAGTCAGTTATGAAAAAATAATCAGACACAATACACACATAAAATGGGGTCCAATAAATGTGCTTATTTGGAATACGATTTGTGACGATATTTTCGCGTCTTTGTCAGTAAAGAAATGAACGATGAACCCTAGACGCCAAGCTACGTCCGCAGAGGGTCGCAAGCAATCAGAATACACTGGTCTCGACAGATTTGCATATTAATCGATCGGCGTAAAGATGAGGGAAGCAACTCCCCGCCCTAGTGGGATTTCCTCAAGCGATTTTGTCTATTAATCAAACGATACAAGGAGGACCAACATGAACTGACTTAGTCCTACGAGCTCATCTCCATCGCCATTTAATTGAGAGAACATCATGCGCTGACTCTTGGTCTACACATCCAGCAGGAAATCCGATGGAACGCCTATGATGTTTCGAATATAGATTCTTTTCTTAAATTTAGTAGCTGAAAAAATTTTTTTTTCATTTAAATCTTATCTTCATAAAATTATTCCAAGTAAAAATGGAGATAATATACTTGTTACAGTGAAAATCAGATTTTAAAGAGAACGAGTTAATATGATGCGAACACAAATGCAAACGCTGAGAAGAATGCTGTTGTGCTAAACTTGGAGAGAAAACACTTGAAAAGTACTTGCATTGTTCGAATGATCTAACTATCAAAAGTGCCACAAAAAAATAACAAACTATAGAAATTGGAAACGAAAAATACGGTGCCACCCCCACCAAAGAAAAGCATTTCATTTTAGGACGTACTTGGAACTTTTACAGATAGAGAATGCATCGGCAGTGAGATACCAACTAGGGCGGTAGAATGATCCAATCATTTTTCCATTTCTCTTGACAAAAGATTTGATGTACTACGCATACATCCTTCGATACAGGCTGTTCAGAAACTCGGTGGCATAACTCCTGGATTATTTTCTACATGCATAAATATGAATTTTTCTTATGTTACTCTTGTAATAACACCTATTATTAGTATTATTTGATTTGTGGTTTTTTTTCCTCTGGGTGGCCCTTTGTTTGTGCTCCCCGTATTTATTTACCTGTATTTCGTTTGCTGTAATCTGTTATTCGAGATTAAAAAAAAAACTGTAATAACATTTAAGGATATCGACTGAGTCTGTAATACTAGCTATGAAATGAATATCTTCTGATTATTGTATGTAGATCTTTCCTTTGAGCTCGACGGTTTCTTTCTTTGTTTAGTGTCATTTTACATGATTGTTTTGGTGTACCCAGTCTTATTTCACCTGTAATCATGTTATCGGGATAGTGTTAGAACATACTCTCAAAGTTATGCGATTGATTTTCCAATTATTCTGGGTACAACTTTTTCATTTTACTGTATTATAATTATTCGACACGGTTAAACACAGTTAATCAATCGAGAACCACATCACTCTATCTCCAAACATATAAGATATTAACCGATACACGCTCAAAACAATGAAAAGAATATTCTCTTGTCATAGTCCTAATTATAAGATCTCACACATCAAGGTGTCCTTGGGGGGTGCTAATACTTGGTCTCTGTATGAAATACATAGATATCTAAGTGTTTCATTGAAGTTCTTTATCTCTCAAGCGTTGAATTAGGAAATACGCAAATAACAATTTTTTTTTTAAATTTTATTATTAATTCTATTATAGCATATATTTCTTGTAGTCTATGTTTTACTCTGTTCCAGGATCAGAATTTAACTAGTTTGGCGTAGTATCCAGATTAATGCTGTTAATACAGGTAACGTCACTTGGAGAAGGTGCATCATTCCTCATATAAATCGTATTTGGGCTTCGAATACTTTGTTATTTTGAATATTTAGTCACAGTTTATTTGTAGGGGAAATATCCCTATGCCATGCTGTCCTGGCACACTCATGCATAGACAGACCGTAGACACTCGAAGACAGTATTTAGTATGCATTCACATTGGTTTATACCTATTTAAAGTGCGCATACGCATTTTGCCATATCTCTGAATGTGTGTTTGCATTTAAGTATATACTTGTGCTTAAATACCATACGCTTCTTATTTCTGTTATGTGTTTTGAAGTTGAATTATGAAAGTATATTTTCATCTATAATACAAATCTCGCCTGTCTGTTTAAATGTATGTATGTATGTATGTATGTATGTATGTATTGATGTATGTATGTATGTATGTATTCAGCACTTTTCTACAAGAAGGGGTCGCTTTTTTCGCCGATATTTTCGAAAGTTACCCCCTCTTTTCAATTGACGAGCATTAATTTAAACCTTTGCGACTGCCGGTTTGTCGATGGAAGCAACGACAAAGACGTCATGTTTTTTTTCCACGTTCTTTTCCTCCTTCGTTGTTAAGGGCTCGAGCCTCTCCCTAGTACTTGTCTTTTTTTTTTCTTTTTGCTCAACACACACCTCCAAACACTCGGGCAATGCTGGGCACACAGGCTAGATTAAATAATAAAAGGAATAAATTATAATTACGTTTCGCTTATAGTAGTGTCAACATTCGGTTCCTCAGTATCCGACTCATAGTAGGTACTACAATAAAAAGATTTAATATTAAATCAATGTATTTTTTTCATTTAAATCTTATATTCATAAAATTATTCCAAGTAAAAATGGAGATAATATACTTGTTACAGTGAAAATCAGATGTTTAATAGGAACGAGTTAATACGATGTGAACGCAAATGCATACGCTGAGAAGAATGCTGTTGTGCTAAACTTGGAGAGAAAACACTTGAAAAGTAATTGAATGGTTCGAATGATCTAACTATCAAAAATGCTACAAAAAAATGACAAACTATAGAAATTGGAAACGAAAAATGCGGTGCCACCCCCACCAAAGAAAAGCATTTCATTTTAGGACGTACTTGGCACTTTTACAGATAGAGAATGCATCGGCAGTGAGATACCTACTAGGGCGGTAGAATGATCCAATCATTTTTCCATTTCTCTTGACAAAAGATTTGATGTACTTATTCCAGTTCAGGTCAGGAATGAAGGTCAGTCCCAAAAGCTTGAAAGATGTTCATCGTCGGTCACTTCGTTATGCTTCAGACTCCTCATCAAGAAACGCGCATATTGAACAGACGTATCTTCATTTTGCATTTCTGCTTGTCGATCACAATTTTATTTGATATAAAAATTTTCGTAGGTCTGCCAAACTTATGTTTAAAATTACACTCTCATCGCTAAATATGCAAATTTAATGTACGCAACTTCGAAAAAAAAAATTAGACTAAGCAATTGAAAAAGATAAAAGAATATTTACGCTTCAGTATCTTTTGCATCTTCGATGGATGTCGAATATGAGTTATAATCGTCAAGCGGCCTGAAAAGTACAAAAATAATTCGTTTAACACATGAACAAATAAATGTAAATTATGTTGTAACGCAGCCATTACGTCGTAAATGGGCAAACAAATAAAACAGGAATAGAAGTAAATAAATATCCGGGTCGGCATTTTTTCTTTGTTAACAAAAGTTTTTATTACGGTTGCTTTTAGCACCACTTAATAAAAGTCTCCCGCCATCGTCCATCTTGCCTAGTGTACATTATTCCTCTTCGATCCCATACCAGCTGCAGTCAATCAATTCTCGCCTGCGTTTTTACACGTTCGTTCTCTTCGGCGCCGACTTTGTTTCTGCCCGAGCACGTGTTGCATTTGTTCTCCTTTTTTCCTTCTTCTTCTCACGCACACTTCCTAATTTGTCTATGTGCATTTTCGGCTACAACTGCTACTAATCTCTCTGCAAGCCAGCCATCTTTGGTTGTCACCAACATCTTTACCTGCGCTCATATACATTATGTTACAGTGTGTGTGTTAGCTACGTATACATGCTTCGATACAGGTTGTTCAGAAACTCGGTGGCATAACTCCTGGATGATTTTCTACATGCATAATATGAATTTTTCTTATGTTACTTTTGTAATAACACCTTTGACTAGTATGATTTGATTTGTGGTTTATTTTCCTCTGGGTGGCCCTTTGTTTTGTCTCCCGTATTTATTTACCTGTATTTCGTTTGCTGTAATCTGTTATTCGAGATTTAAAAAAAACTGTAATAACATTTAAGGATATCGACTGAGTCTGTAATATTAGCTATGAAATGAATATCTTCTGATTATGGTATGTAGATCTTTCCTTTGAGCTCGATGGTTTCTTTCTTTGTTTAGTGTCATTTTACATGATTGTTTTGGTGTACCCAGTCTTATTTCACCTATAATCATGTTATCGGGACAGTGTTAGAACATATTCCCAAAGTTATGCGATTGATTTTCCAATTATTCTGGGTACAACTTTTTCATTTTACTGTATTATAATTAGGGATGTGACAAGGGAATTTACTTATCGTTGTTTTGACTCCCGAGTATATATTCGACACGGTTAAACACAGTTAATCAATCGAGAACCACATCACTCTATCTCAAAACATATAAGATATTAACTGATACACACTCAAAACAATGAAAAGAATATTCTCTTGTCATAGTCCTAATTATAAGACCTCACATATCAAGGAGTCCTTGGGGGTGCTAACACTTGGTCTCTATATGACATACATAGATATCTAAGTGTTTCATTGTAGTTCTTTATCTCTCAAGCGTTGAATTAGGAAATACGCAAATAACAATTTTTTTTTAAAATTTTATTATTAATTCTATTATAGCATATATTTCTTGTAGTCTATGTTTTACTCTGTTCCAGGATCAGAATTTAACTAGTTTGGCGTAGTATCCAGATTAATGCTGTTAATACAGGTAACGTCACTTGGAGAAGGTGCATCATTCCTCATATAAATCATGCCAAGGGGATCTTATTTGGGCTTCAAATACTTTGTTATTTTGAATATATAGTCACAGTTTATTTGTAGGGGAAACATCCCTATGCCATGCTGTCCTGGCACACTCCTGCATAGACAGACCGTAGACACTCGAAGACAGTATTTAGTATGCATTAACATTGGTTTATACCTATTTAAAGTGGGCGTACGTATTTTGCCATATCTCTGAATGTGTGTTTGTATGTAAGTATGTAAGTATATGCTTGTGCTTACATGCCATACGCTTCTTATTTCTGTTATGTGTTTTGAAGTTGAATTATGAAAGTATATTTTCATCTAGAATACAAATCTCACCTGTCTGTTTAAATGTATGATGTATGTATGTATGTATGTATGTATGTATTGGGCACTTTTCTCCACAAAATGGTCGCTTTTTTCGCCGATATTTTCGAAAGTTACCCCCTCTTTTCGATTGACTAGCCTTAATTTAAACCTTTGCGACTGCCGGTTTGTCGATGGACGCAACGCCAAAGACGTCATGTTTTTTTCACGTTCTTTTCTTCCTTCGCGCTATGGGTTCGAGCCTCTCCCTACTACCACTTGTCTTTTTTTTCTTTCTTTTTGTTTCTTTGCTCAATACACACGTCCAAACACTCGGGCAATGCTGGGCACCAAGGCTAGATTAAATAATAAAAGAAATAAATTATAATTACGTTTCGCTTATAGTAGTATCAGCATTCGGGTCGTCAGTATCCGACTCATAGTAGGTACTACAATAAAAAGATTTAATATCAAATCAATGTATTTCTGGAAATAATTAGAAAATAATAATAGAAAACGGACCTAACAAATATGAAAAGTGCAATAAAATGCTTCTGTTACCTGTCAGTGTAACCTTCAGTAGATAGATCGGCAACATTATACTGGGATCTATAAAAAAAAAAACGAAGATGTAGTCAGTTATGAAAAAATAATCAGACACAATGCACACATAAAATGGGGTCCAATAAATGTGCTTATTTGGAATACGATTTGTGACGATATTTTCGCGTCTTTGTCAGTAAAGAAATGAACGATGAACCCTAGACGTCAAGCTACGTCCGCAGAGGGTCGCAAGCAATCAGAATACACTGGTCTCGACAGATTTGCATATTAATCGATCGGCGTAAAGATGAGGGAAGCAACTCCCCGCCCTAGTGGGATTTCCTCAAGCGATTTAGTCTATTAATCAAACGATACAAGGAGGACCAACATGAACTGACTTAGTCCTACGAGCTCATCTCCATCGCCATTTAATTGAGAGAACATTATGAGCTGACTCTTGGTCTACACATCCAGCAGGAAATCCGATGGAACGCCTATGATGTTTCGAAAATAGATTCTTTTCTTAAATTTAGTAGCTGAAAAAATTTTTTTTTCATTTAAATCTTATCTTCATAAAATTATTCCAAGTAAAAATGGAGATAATATACTTGTTACAGTGAAAATCAGATTTTAAAGAGAACGAGTTAATATGATGCGAACACAAATGCATACGCTGAGAAGAATGCTGTTGTGCTAAACTTGGAGAGAAAACACTTGAAAAGTACTTGAATGGTTCGAATGATCTAACTATCAAAAGTGCTACAAAAAAATGACAAACTATAGAAATTGGAAACGAAAAATACGGTGCCACCCCCACCAAAGAAAAGCATTTCATTTTAGGACGTACTTGGCACTTTTACAGATAGAGAATGCATCGGCAGTGAGATACCTACTAGGGCGGTAGAATGATCCAATCATTTTTCCATTTCTCTTGACAAAAGATTTGATGTACTTATTCCAGTTCAGGTCAGGAATGAAGGTCAGTCCCAAAAGCTTGAAAGATGTTCATCGTCGGTCACTTCGTTATGCTTCGGACTCCTCATCAAGAAACGCGCATATTGAACAGACGTATCTTCATTTTGCATTTCTGCTTGTCGATCACAATTTTATTTGATATAAAAATTTTCGTAGGTCTGCCAAACTTATGTTTAAAATTACACTCTCATCGCTAAATATGCAAATTTAATGTACGCAACTTCGAAAAAAACAACAAATTAGACTAAGCAATTGAAAAAGATAAAAGAATATTTACCCTTCAGTATCTTTTGTATCTTCGATGGATGTCGAATATGAGTTATAATCGTCAAGCGGCCTGAACAGTACAAAAATAATTCGTTTAACACATGAACAAATAAATGTAAATTATGTTGTAACGTAGCCATTACGTCGTAAATGGGCAAACAAATAAAACAGGAATAGAAGTAAATAAATATCCGGGTTGGCATTTTTTCTTTGTTAACAAAAGTGTTTATTACGGTTGCTTTTGGCACCACTTAATAAAAGTCTCCCGGCCATCGTCCATCTTGCCTAGTGTACATTACTCCTCTTCGATCCCATATCAGCTTCAGTCAATCAATTCTCGCTTGCGTTTTTACACGTCCGTTCTCTTCGGCGGCGACTTTGTTTCTGCCCGAGCACGTGTTGCATTTGTTCTCCTTTTTTCCTTCTTCTTCTCACGCACACTTCCTAATTTGTCTATGCGCATTTTTCGGCTACCACTGCTGCTAATCTCTCTGCAAGCCAGCCATCCTTGGTTGCCACCAACATCTTTACCCGCGCTCATATACATTATGTGACAGTGTGTGTTTGCTACGCATACATGCTTCGATACAGGCTGTTCAGAAACTCGGTGGCATAACTCCTGGATGATTTTCTACATGCATAAATATTAATTTTTCTTTTGTTACTCTTGTAATAACACCTATTACTAGTATGATTTGATTTGTGGTTTATTTTTCCTCTGGGTGGCCCTTTGTTTGTGCTCCCCGTATTTATTTACCTGTATTTCGTTTGCTGTAATCTGTTATTCGAGATTAAAAAAAAAACTGTAATAACATTTTAGGATATCGACTGAGTCTGTAATATTAGCTATCAAATGAATATCTTCTGATTACTGTATGTAAATCTTTCCTTTGAGCTCGATGGTTTCTTTCTTTGTTTAGTGTCATTTTACATGATTGTTTTGTTGTACCCAGTCTTATTTCACCTGTAATCATGTTATCGGGATAGTGTTAGAACATATTCCCAAAGTTATGCGATTGATTTTCCAATTATTCTGGGTATAACTTTTTCATTTTACTGTATTATAATTAGGGATGTGACAAGAGAATATTCTTATCGTTGTTTTGACTCCCGAGTATATATTCGACACGGTTAAACACAGTTAATCAATCGACAACCACATCACTCTATCTCAAAACATATAAGATATTAACTGATACACGCTCAAAACAATGAAAAGAATATTCTCTTGTCATAGTCCTAATTATAAGATCTCACACATCAAGGTGCCCTTGGGGGGGTGCTAACACTTGGTCTCTGTATGAAATACATAGATATCTAAGTGTTTCATTGAAGTTCTTTATCTCTCAAGCGTTGAATTAGGAAATACGCAAATAAAAATTTTTTTTTTAAATTTTATTATTAATTCTATTATAGCATATATTTCTTGTAGTCTATGTTTTACTCTGTTCCAGGATCAGAATTTAACTAGTTTGGCGTAGTATCCAGATTAATGCTGTTAATACAGGTAACGTCACTTGGAGAAGGTGCATCATTCCTCATATAAATCGTATTTGGGCTTCGAATACTTTGTTATTTTGAATATTTAGTCACAGTTTATTTGTAGGGGAAATATCCCTATGCCATGCTGTCCTGGCACACTCCTGCATAGACAGACCGTAGACACTCGAAGACAGTATTTAGTATGCATTCACATTGGTTTATACCTATTTAAAGTGCGCATACGCATTTTGCCATATCTCTGAATGTGTGTTTGCATTTAAGTATATACTTGTGCTTAAATACCATACGCTTCTTATTTCTGTTATGTGTTTTGAAGTTGAAGTATGAAAGTATATTTTCATCTATAATACAAATCTCGCCTGTCCGTTTACATGTATGATGTATGTATGTATGTATGTATGTATGTATGTATGTATGTATGTATTCAGCACTTTTCTACAAGAAAGGGTCGCTTTTTTCGCCGATATTATCGAAAGTTACCCCCTCTTTTTAATTGACTAGCATTAATTTAAACCTTTGCGACTGCCGGTTTGGCGATGGACGCAACGACAAAGACGTCATGTTTTTTTTCCACGTTCTTTTCCTCCTTCGTTGTTAAGGGCTCGAGCCTCTCTCTACTACTTGTCTTTTTTTTTCTTTTTGCTCAACACACACCTCCAAACACTCGGGCAATGCTGGGCACACAGGCTAGATTAAATAATAAAAGGAATAAATTATAATTACGTTTCGCTTATAGTAGTGTCAGCATTCGGTTCCTCAGTATCCGACTCATAGTAGGTACTACAATAAAAAGATTTAATATTAAATCAATGTATTTTTTTTTCATTTAAATCTTATATTCATAAAATTATTCCAAGTATAAATGGAGATAATATACTTGTTACAGTGAAAATCAGATGTTTAATAGGAACGAGTTAATACCATGTGAACACAAATGAATACGCTGAGAAGAATGCTGTTTAGCTAAACTTGGAGAGAAAACACTTGAAAAGTACTTGACTGGTTCGAATGATCTAACTATCAAAAGTGCTACAAAAAAATGACAAACTATAGAAATTGGAAACGAAAAATGCGGTGCCACCCCCACCAAAGAAAAGCATTTCATTTTAGGACGTACTTGGCACTTTTACAGATAGAGAATGCATCGGCAGTGAGATACCTACTAGGGCGGTAGAATGATCCAATCATTTTTCCATTTCTCTTGACAAAAGATTTGATGTACTTATTCCAGTTCAGGTCAGGAATGAAGGTCAGTCCCAAAAGCTTGAAAGATGTTCATCGTCGGTCACTTCGTTATGCTTCAGACTCCTCATCAAGAAACGCGCATATTGAACAGACGTATCTTCATTTTGCATTTCTGCTTGTCGATCACAATTTTATTTGATATAAAAATTTTCGTAGGTCTGCCAAACTTATGTTTAAAATTACACTCTCATCGCTAAATATGCAAATTTAATGTACGCAACTTCGAAAAAAAAAATTAGACTAAGCAATTGAAAAAGATAAAAGAATATTTACCCTTCAGTATCTTTTGCATCTTCGATGGATGTCGAATATGAGTTATAATCGTCAAGCGGCCTGAAAAGTACAAAAATAATTCGTTTAACACATGAACAAATAAATGTAAATTATGTTGTAACGCAGCCATTACGTCGTAAATGGGCAAACAAATAAAACAGGAATAGAAGTAAATAAATATCCGGGTCGGCATTTTTTCTTTGTTAACAAAAGTGTTTATTACGGTTGCTTTTAGCACCACTTAATAAAAGTCTCCCGCCATCGTCCATCTTGCCTAGTGTACATTATTCCTCTTCGATCCCATACCAGCTGCAGTCAATCAATTCTCGCCTGCGTTTTTACACGTCCGTTCTCTTCGGCGCCGACTTTGTTTCCGTCCGAGCACGTGTTGCATTTGTTCTCCTTTTTTCCTTCTTCTTCTCACGCACACTTCCTAATTTGTCTATGTGCATTTTTCGGCTACCACTGCTGCTAATCTCTCTGCAAGCCAGCCATCCTTGGTTGCCACCAACATCTTTACCCGCGCTCATATACATTATGTTTCAGTGTGTGTGTTTGCTACGCATACATGCTTCGATACAGGTTGTTCAGAAACTCGGTGGCATAACTCTGAGATTATTTTCTACATGCATAAATATGAATTTTTCTTATGTTACTCTTGTAATAACACCTATTACTAGTATGATTTGATTTGTGGTTTATTTTTCCTCTGGGTGGCCCTTTGTTTGTGCTCCCGTATTTATTTACCTGTATTTCGTTTGCTGTAATCTGTTATTCGAGATTAAAAAAAAAACTGTAATAACATTTTAGGATATCGACTGAGTCTGTAATATTAGCTATGAAATGAATATCTTCTGATTATGGTATGTAGATCTTTCCTTTGAGCTCGATGGTTTCTTTTTTTGTTTAGTATCATTTTACATGATTGTTTTGTTGTACCCAGTCTTATTTCACCTATAATCATGTTATCGGGATAGTGTTAGAACATATTCCCAAAGTTATGCGATTGATTTTCCAATTATTCTGGGTATAACTTTTTCATTTTACTGTATTATAATTAGGGATGTGACAAGAGAATATTCTTATCGTTGTTTTGACTCCCGAGTATATATTCGACACGGTTAAACACAGTTAATCAATCGAGAACCACATCACTCTATCTCAAAACATATAAGATATTTACTGATACACACTCAAAACAATGAAAAGAATATTCTCTTGTCATAGTCCTAATTATAAGACCTCACATATCAAGGAGTCCTTGGGGGTGCTAACACTTGGTCTCTATATGACATACATAGATATCTAAGTGTTTCATTGAAGTTCTTTATCTCTCAAGCGTTGAATTAGGAAATACGCAAATAACAATTTTTTTTTAAATTTTATTATTAATTCTATTATAGCATATATTTCTTGTAGTCTATGTTTTACTCTGTTCCAGGATCAGAATTTAACTAGTTTGGCGTAGTATCCAGATTAATGCTGTTAATAGAGGTAACATCACCTGGAGAAGGTGCATCATTCCTCATATAAATCATGCCAAGGGGATCTTATTTGGGCTTCAAATACTTTGTTATTTTGAATATTTAGTCACAGTTTATTTGTAGGGGAAACATCCCTATGCCATGCTATCCTGGCACACTCCTGCATAGACAGACCGTAGACACTCGAAGACAGTATTTAGTATGCATTAACATTGGTTTATACCTATTTAAAGTGGGCGTACGTATTTTGCCATATCTCTGAATGAGTGTTTGTATGTAAGTATGTAAGTATATGCTTGTGCTTCAATGCCATACGCTTCTTATTTCTGTTATGTGTTTTGAAGTTGAATTATGAAAGTATATTTTCATCTAGAATACAAATCTCACCTGTCTGTTTAAATGTATGATGTATGTATGTATGTATGTATGTATGTATGTATGTATGTATGTATTGGGCACTTTTCTCCACAAAATGGTCGCTTTTTTCGCCGATATTTTCGAAAGTTACTCCCTCTTTTCGATTAACTAGGCTTAATTTAAACCTTTGCGACTGCCGGTTTGGCGATGGACGCAACGCCAAAGACGTCATGTTTTTTTTCACGTTCTTTTCTTCCTTCGCGCTATGGGTTTGAGCCTCTCCCTACTACCACTTGTCTTTTTTTTCTTTCTTTTTGTTTCTTTGCTCAATACACACGTCCAAACACTCGGGCAATGCTGGGCACCAAGGCTAGATTAAATAATAAAAGAAATAAATTATAATTACGTTTCGCTTATAGTAGTATCAGCATTCGGGTCGTCAGTATCCGACTCATAGTAGGTACTACAATAAAAAGATTTAATATCAAATCAATGTATTTCTGGAAATAATTAGAAAATAATAATAGAAAACGGACCTAACAAATATGAAAAGTGCAATAAAACGCTTCTGTTACCTGTCAGTGTAACCTTCAGTAGATAGATCGGCAACATTATACTGAGATCTATAAAAAAAAAAACGAAGATGTAGTCAGTTATGAAAAAATAATCAGACACAATGCACACCTAAAATGGGGTCCAATAAATGTGCTTATTTGGAATACGATTTGTGGCGATATTTTCGCGTCTTTGTCAGTAAAGAAATGAACGATGAACCCTAGACGTCAAGCTACGTCCGCAGAGGGTCGCAAGCAATCAGAATACACTGGTCTCGACAGATTTGCATATTAATCGATCGGCGTAAAGATGAGGGAAGCAACTCCCCGCCCTAGTGGGATTTCCTCAAGCGATTTTGTCTATTAATCAAACGATACAAGGAGGACCAACATGAACTGACTTAGTCCTACGAGCTCATCTCCATCGCCATTTAATTGAGAGAACATTATGAGCTGACTCTTGGTCTACCAAACCAGCAGGAAATCCGATGGAACGCCTATGATGTTACGAATATAGATTCTTTTCTTAAATATAGTAGCTGAAAAATTTTTTTTATCTTCATAAAATTATTCCAAGTAAAAATGGAGATAATATACTTGTTACAGTGAAAATCAGATTTTAAAGTAAACGAGTTAATATGATGCGAACACAAATGCATACGCTGAGAAGAATGCTGTTGTGCTAAACTTGGAGAGAAAACACTTGAAAAGTACTTGAATGGTTCGAATGATCTAACTATCAAAAGTGCCACAAAAAAATAACAAACTATAGAAATTGGAAACGAAAAATACGGTGCCACCCCCACCAAAGAAAAGCATTTCATTTTAGGACGTACTTGGCACTTTTACAGATAGAGAATGCATCGGCAGTGAGATACCTACTAGGGCGGTAGAATGATCCAATCATTTTTCCATTTCTCTTGACAAAAGATTTGATGTACTTATTCCAGTTCAGGTCAGGAATGAAGGTCAGTCCCAAAAGCTTGAAAGATGTTCATCGTCGGTCACTTCGTTATGCTTCAGACTCCTCATCAAGAAACGCGCATATTGAACAGACGTATCTTCATTTTGCATTTCTGCTTGTCGATCACAATTTTATTTGATATAAAAATTTTCGTAGGTCTGCCAAACTTATGTTTAAAATTACACTCTCATCGCTTAATATGCAAATTTAATGTACGCAACTTCGAAAAAAACAACAAATTAGACTAAGCAATTGAAAAAGATAAAAGAATATTTACCCTTCAGTATCTTTTGCATCTTCGATGGATGTCGAATATGAGTTATAATCGTCAAGCGGCCTGAAAAGTACAAAAATAATTCGTTTAACACATGAACAAATAAATGTAAATTATGTTGTAACGCAGTCATTACGTCGTAAATGGGCAAACAAATAAAACAGGAATAGAAGTAAATAAATATCCGGGTCGGCATTTTTTCTTTGTTAACAAAAGTGTTTATTACGGTTGCTTTTGGCACCACTTAATAAAAGTCTCCCGGCCATCGTCCATCTTGCCTAGTGTACATTATTCCTCTTCGATCCCATACCAGCTGCAGTCAATCAATTCTCGCTTGCGTTTTTACACGTCCGTTCTCTTCGGCGCCGACTTTGTTTCTGCCCGAGCACGTGTTGCATTTGTTCTCCTTTTTTCCTTCTTCTTCTCACGCACACTTCCTAATTTGTCTATGTGCATTTTCGGCTACCACTGCTACTAATCTCTCTGCAAGCCAGCCATCCTTGGTTGTCACCAACATCTTTACCCGCGCTCATATACATTATGTTACAGTGTGTGTGTTTGCTACGTATACATGCTTCGATACAGGTTGTTCAGAAACTCGGTGGCATAACTCCTGGATGATTTTCTACATGCATAAATATGAATTTTTCTTATGTTACTCTTGTAATAACACGTTTTACTAGTATGATTTGATTTGTGGTTTATTTTCCTCTGGGTGGCCCTTTGTTTGTGCTCCCGTATTTATTTACCTGTATTTCGTTTGCTGTAATCTGTTATTCGAGATTTAAAAAAAAATGTAATAACATTTAAGGATATCCACTGAGTCTGTAATATTAGCTGTGAAATGAATATCTTCTGATTATGGTATGTAGATCTTTCCTTTGAGCTCGATGGTTTCTTTCTTTGTTTAGTGTCATTTTACATGATTGTTTTGGTGTACCCAGTCTTATTTCACCTGTAATCATGTTATCGGGATAGTGTTAGAACATATTCCCAAAGTTATGCGATTGATTTTCCAATTATTCTGGGTATAACTTTTTCATTTTACTGTATTATAATTAGGGATGTGACAAGAGAATATTCTTATCGTTGTTTTGACTCCCGAGTATATATTCGACACGGTTAAACACAGTTAATCAATCGAGAACCACATCACTCTATCTCAAAACATATAAGATATTAACTGATACACACTCAAAACAATGAAAAGAATATTCTCTTGTCATAGTCCTAATTATAAGACCTCACATATCAAGGAGTCCTTGGGGGTGCTAACACTTGGTCTCTATATGACATACATAGATATCTAAGTGTTTCATTGAAGTTCTTTATCTCTCAAGCGTTGAATTAGGAAATACGCAAATAACAATTTTTTTTTAAATTTTATTATTAATTCTATTATAGCATATATTTCTTGTAGTCTATGTTTTACTCTGTTCCAGGATCAGAATTTAACTAGTTTGGCGTAGTATCCAGATTAATGCTGTTAATACAGGTAACGTCACTTGGAGAAGGTGCATCATTCCTCATATAAATCGTATTTGGGCTTCGAATACTTTGTTATTTTGAATATTTAGTCACAGTTTATTTGTAGGGGAAATATCCCTATGCCATGCTATCCTGGCACACTCCTGCATAGACAGACCGTAGACACTCGAAGACAGTATTTAGTATGCATTAACATTGGTTTATACCTATTTAAAGTGGGCGTACGTATTTTGCCATATCTCTGAATGAGTGTTTGTATGTAAGTATGTAAGTATATGCTTGTGCTTCAATGCCATACGCTTCTTATTTCTGTTATGTGTTTTGAAGTTGAATTATAAAAGTATATTTTCATCTAGAATACAAATCTCACCTGTCTGTTTAAATGTATGTATGTATGTATGTATGTATGTATGTATGTATGTATGTATGTATGTATGTATTGGGCACTTTTCTCCACAAAATGGTCGCTTTTTTCGCCGATATTTTCGAAAGTTACCCCCTCTTTTCGATTGACTAGCCTTAATTAAAACCTTCGCGACTGCCGGTTTGGCGATGGACGCAACGCCAAAGACGTCATGTTTTTTTTCACGTTCTTTTCTTCCTTCGCGCTATGGGTTCGAGCCTCTCCCTACTACCACTTGTCTTTTTTTTCTTTCTTTTTGTTTCTTTGCTCAATACACACGTCCAAACACTCGGGCAATGCTGGGCACCAAGGCTAGATTAAATAATAAAAGAAATAAATTATAATTACGTTTCGCTTATAGAAGTGTCAGCATTCGAGTCTTCAGTATCCGACTCATAGTAGGTACTACAATAAAAAGATTTAATATCAAATCAATGTATTTCTGGAAATAATTAGAAAATAATAATAGAAAACGGACCTAACAAATATGAAAAGTGCAATAAAATGCTTCTGTTACCTGTCAGTGTAACCTTCAGTAGATAGATCGGCAACATTATACTGGGATCTATAAAAAAAAAAACGAAGATGTAGTCAGTTATGAAAAAATAATCAGACACAATGCACACATAAAATGGGGTCCAATAAATGTGCTTATTTGGAATACGATTTGTGGCGATATTTTCGCGTCTTTGTCAGTAAAGAAATGAACGATGAACCCTAGACGTCAAACTACGTCCGCAGAGCGTCGCAAGCAATCAGAATACACTGGTCTCGACAGATTTGCATATTAATCGATCGGCGTAAAGATGAGGGAAGCAACTCCCCGCCCTAGTGGGATTTCCTCAAGCGATTTTGTCTATTAATCAAACGATACAAGGAGGACCAACATGAACTGACTTAGTCCTACGAGCTCATCTCCATCGCCATTTAATTGAGAGAACATTATGAGCTGACTCTTGGTCTACCAAACCAGCAGGAAATCCGATGGAACGCCTATGATGTTTCGAAAATAGATTCTTTTCTTAAATTTAGTAGCTGAAATTTTTTTTTTCATTTAAATCTTATCTTCATAAAATTATTCCAAGTAAAAATGGAGATAATATACTTGTTACAGTGAAAATCAGATTTTAAAGAGAACGAGTTAATATGATGCGAACACAAATGCATACGCTGAGAAGAATGCTGTTTAGCTAAACTTGGAGAGAAAACACTTGAAAAGTACTTGAATGGTTCGAATGATCTAACTATCAAAAGTGCTACAAAAAAATGACAAACTATAGAAATTGGAAACGAAAAATACGGTGCCACCCCCACCAAAGAAAAGCATTTCATTTTAGGACGTACTTGGCACTTTTACAGATAGAGAATGCATCGGCAGTGAGATACCTACTAGGGCGGTAGAATGATCCAATCATTTTTCCATTTCTCTTGACAAAAGATTTGATGTACTTATTCCAGTTCAGGTCAGGAATGAAGGTCAGTCCCAAAAGCTTGAAAGATGTTCATCGTCGGTCACTTCGTTATGCTTCAGACTCCTCATCAAGAAACGCGCATATTGAACAGACGTATCTTCATTTTGCATTTCTGCTTGTCGATCACAATTTTATTTGATATAAAAATTTTCGTAGGTCTGCCAAACTTATGTTTAAAATTACACTCTCATCGCTTAATATGCAAATTTAATGTACGCAACTTCGAAAAAAACAACAAATTAGACTAAGCAATTGAAAAAGATAAAAGAATATTTACCCTTCAGTATCTTTTGTATCTTCGATGGATGTCGAATATGAGTTATAATCGTCAAGCGGCCTGAAAAGTACAAAAATAATTCGTTTAACACATGAACAAATAAATGTAAATTATGTTGTAACGTAGCCATTACGTCGTAAATGGGCAAACAAATAAAACAGGAATAGAAGTAAATAAATATCCGGGTCGGCATTTTTTCTTTGTTAACAAAAGTGTTTATTACGGTTGCTTTTGGCACCACTTAATAAAAGTCTCCCGGCCATCGTCCATCTTGCCTAGTGTACATTACTCCTCTTCGATCCCATATCAGCTTCAGTCAATCAATTCTCGCCTGCGTTTTTACACGTCCGTTCTCTTCGGCGCCGACTTTGTTTCTGCCCGAGCACGTGTTGCATTTGTTCTCCTTTTTTCCTTCTTCTTCTCACGCACACTTCCTAATTTGTCTATGCGCATTTTTCGGCTACCACTGCTGCTAATCTCTCTGCAAGCCAGCCATCCTTGGTTGCCACCAACATCTTTACCCGCGCTCATATACATTATGTTATAGTGTGTGTGTTTGCTACGCATACATGCTTCGATACAGGCTGTTCAGAAACTCGGTGGCATAACTCCTGGATTATTTTCTACATGCATAAATATGAATTTTTCTTATGTTACTCTTGTAATAACACCTATTACTAGTATGATTTGATTTGTGGTTTATTTTTACTCTGGGTGGCCCTTTGTTTGTGCTCCCCGTATTTATTTACCTGTATTTCGTTTGCTGTAATCTGTTATTCGAGATTAAAAAAAAACTGTAATAACATTTTAGGATATCGATTGAGTCTGTAATATTAGCTATGGAATGAATATCTTCTGATTATTGTATGTAGATCTTTCCTTTGAGCTCGACGGTTTCTTTCTTTGTTTAGTGTCATTTTACATGATTGTTTTGTTGTACCCAGTCTTATTTCACCTATAATCATGTTATCGGGATAGTGTTAGAACATATTCCCAAAGTTATGCGATTGATTTTCCAATTATTCTGGGTACAACTTTTTCATTTTACTGTATTATTATTAGGGCTGTGACAAGGGAATTTACTTATCGTTGTTTTGACTCCCGAGTATATATTCGACACGGTTAAACACAGTTAATCAATCGAGAACCACATCACTCTATCTCAAAACATATAAGATATTAACTGATACACACTCAAAACAATGAAAAGAATATTCTCTTGTCATAGTCCTAATTATAAGACCTCACATATCAAGGAGTCCTTGGGGGGTGTTAACACTTGGTCTCTATATGACATACATAGATATCTAAGTGTTTCATTGAAGTTCTTTATCTCTCAAGCGTTGAATTAGGACATACGCAAATAACAATTTTTTTTTAAATTTTATTATTAATTCTATTATAGCATATATTTCTTGTAGTCTATGTTTTACTCTGTTCCAGGATCAGAATTTAACTAGTTTGGCGTAGTATCCAGATTAATGCTGTTAACTTGGAGAAGATGCATCATTCCTCATATAAATCGTATTTGGGCTTCGAATACTTTGTTATTTTGACTATTTAGTAACAGTTTATTTGTAGGGGAAATATCCCTATGCCATGCTGTCCTGGCACACTCCTGCATAGACAGACCGTAGACACTCGAAGACAGTATTTAGTATGCATTAACATTGGTTTATACCTATTTAAAGTGCGCATACGCATTTTTCCATATCTCTGAATGTGTGTTTGCATGTAAGTATATACTTGTGCTTATATACCATACGCTTCTTATTTCTGTTATGTGTTTTGAAGTTGAATTATGAAAGTATATTTTCATCTATAATACAAATCTCGCCTCTCTGTTTGAATGTATGATGTATGTATGTATGTATGTATGTATTGATGTATGTATGTATGTCTTCGGCACTTTTCTACAAGAAGGGGTCGCTTTTTTCGCCGATATTTTCGAAAGTTACCCCCTCTTTTCAATTGACTAGCATTAATTTAAACCTTTGCCACTGCCGGTTTGGCGATGGACGTAACGACAAAGACGTCATGTTTTTTTCCACGTTCTTTTCCTCCTTCGCGGTTAAAGGCTCGAGCCTCTCCCTAGTACTTGTCTTTTTTTTTTCTTTTTGCTCAATACACACCTCCAAACACTCGGGCAATGCTGGGCACACAGGCTAGATTAAATAATAAAAGAAATAAATTATAATTACGTTTCGTTTATAGTAATGCCAGCATTCGGTTCCTCAGTATCCGACTCATAGTAGGTACTACAATAAAAGGATTTAATATTAAATCAATGTATTTCTGGAAATAATTAGAAAATAATAATAGAAAACGGACCTAACAAATATGAAAAGTGCAATAAAATGCTTCTGTTACCTGTCAGTGTAACCTTCAGTAGATAGATCGGCAACATTATACTGGGATCTATAAAAAAAAAACGAAGATGTAGTCAGTTATGAAAAAATAATCAGACACAATGCATACATAAAATGGAGTCCAATAAATGTGCTTATTTGGAATACGATTTGTGACGATATTTTCGCGTCTTTGTCAGTAAAGAAATGAACGATGAACCCAAGACGTCAAGCTACGTCCGCAGAGGGTCGTAAGCAACCAGAATACACTGGTCTCGACAGATTTGCATATTAATCGATCGACGTGAAGATGAGGGAAGCAACTCCCCGCCCTAGTAGGATTTCCTCAAGCGATTTTGTGTATTAATCAAACGATACAACGAGGACCATCATGAACTGACTTAGTCCTACGAGCTCATCTCCATCGCCATTTAATTGAGAGAACATTACGAGCTTGCTCTCGGTCTACCAAACCAGCAGAAAATCCGATGGAACTCCTATGATGCTTCGAATATAGATTCTTTTCTTAAAGTTGGTAGCTGAAATTTTTTTTTTCATTTAAATCTTATCTTCATAAAATTATTCCAAGTAAAAATGGAGATAATATACTTGTTACAGTGAAAATCAGATTTTAAAGAGAACGAGTTAATACGATGTGAACGCAAATGCGTACGCTGAGAAGAATGCTGTTGTGCTAAACTTGGAGAGAAAACACTTGAAAAGTACTTGAATGGTTCGAATGACCTAACTATAAAAAGTGCCACAAAAAATAACAAACTATAGAAATTGGAAACGAAAAATACGGTGCCATCCCCCACCAAACAAAAGCATTCTACAATCTCATATCTCTATATTTTCTCCCCATAATGTCAAAAATATCATTCATACTTACCCTTTGGTGTTTATCCAGTTTATAAAGTCAACATTGATTATAGTGAATATTTGAACATTGACCTATAACCAATCGTTTTGGAAATGAAAGAGTCAAGCATAATTGTATTCATCTTTTTCCAGGTTGTTAAAGTTAGCTCTAAGTACGACACATCTACAACTCACCCTGAAATTCAAGTATCAGCAATACAATACACAGCATGATTCGCTTACATTTTGAAATTATTTCATTATCTTTTGTTGTTAGACGCAAGCCAAGCAAGTTACAACATATCAAATATGACGAAACAGGATATTTATTCATTGTAGGATAAGTTATATAAATAGACACTTCTTTTGTGTCCGTCAGTACTTGTTTTTAATTTGCATATTTTATTTTTATATCGCAAAGTTCTCTACTTAAAATACTTAAAAACAAAACAACTTTTAAATGACAAACAGTTAATTATTTCAAACATGAAAGAAACATTTTGGCATTTGTTTATATAGATTAATTTGAATATTTATTCATATGGATGAATAATGGGATCTAAAAAGAGATGTAGTCAGTTACGAAAAATAATCAGACACAAATGCACACATAAAATGGAGTCTAATAAATTTGCTTATATTGAATGCGACTTATGGTGACATTTTGCCGTCATTGTCAGTTTAAGAATTTGCAAGCAGCGTCCACAAAGGATCGCAAGCAATCAGAATACGCTGATCTCGACAAATTTGTATTCCAATCGATCGAAGATGAGTGAAACTCTCCACCCTAGTAGGATTTTCTTCCAAAGATTTTGTTTATTAATCAAGAGGCATATTTTACAATTTTGTTAATTTTTATGCAAAAAAGCTTCAACGAATCAACAAAGGTACAGAATAATGATGCATTGCCATCATGAAGAAGAATCCATCATAATTTGCATTTCCGAATTTATTACAGTAAAATCAAAACAATCGTTGAATTAAAAATAAAAACAATAATTAAGTACAAGTAATAAATAAATTACCTTTTTACACACAAATATATAAATTAATTGACTTAACTACTGAGATCAAATATACATAAGCAGTATATAAAACATATTTTTATGTTTATTGTAAGTGATTAATGCAACGCATTTATAAAACCTTCTTGCGATTTCTCACTTGGCTGAAGACGTAATCAGGAGTTCATAACAAATGATATTTGTGCAGCATAAGGCAATGTGGAAGATTCCTCAAATGTATTGGAAATCGATTTAGTGGATTTCGTAGGTTATCGAGGTGTGCCTTTGCCTAAGTGTGCATATGTATAGACGTATGTATGTGTATATTTAATTAGATCAGAACTAAATCTATAAGCAATGCTTGTAACGTTTTGTCTATATTTCGTTTGCCTCTGAGAGTAGAAAAAGGAAAGAGAGAGAGAGAGAGAGAGGTAGAAAGGGGATGGAAGAGAAACCTCTAGCTCAAAAGTGGACAAAGGCAAATATTCTCTTTGCTAATTTTTAATAGATCAGAAATTCCTAACATTATTTTCGATTATTCGTCTCTTGATTCAGAATTTTCTTTACGAAAATATAAATTTCTTCCCCATCATCCAATAGACCGATAATACCGCACAGTGCACATTTAAAACAGTTCGAAATAGTATCAAACAATTTACATCTCCCAATCTAAAAAGAAAAACAAACTAAAATAAAACAAACAAAAATATTAATTTATATAAAAAGTATGAAATCAAGTTGAACTTTACCGAACAAGGAGTGAAGATTGGACGAGAAGAAAAGGAATAAGTAGAAGAGTGGTTAGATAAGTTCCACAATCCATCTTGTGCTTGATTCGACTGATGTTTGCTCTGGTCGTTTCGTTGTTGAGTAATAGTTTTGATAGTTCAGAATATAAGTTTTGGAAAATGAACTGTAATGAAGTTTTCAAAGCTTTTATGCAGATTTTGAGTGATTGGATCAAAAGTTATGCCCAGTCAAACGAAGCTTGATTGGTTGTTGGAAAGTCACGGTGATTTGACATTCGCTAATCAAACATGAATTTGATATTTAAACCGATTGATCAACTGCTCATATTTTACTTAAAGTTCCTTGCTGCAATAAACAAGTAATTTGACCTCAATTATTGTTAACACGCAAACGACAGCTGTATAGAGCCTCGTTGCTTCAACATGTCAGTGATCAAGTCAGTTTCAAGGTCATTTTTGTAAGAAATCGAAACACATCGTTTCTTTATTAGAAAATTAGAGTTGAAGTCGAGTTGAAGATCAATTAGATTTGGCGAAACCAATATAAAGATCAACATTTATCGAACAATATTTTCAATTGATGATTCCTCCTCTCTCTCCTTTTAGCCTCTTTTACTCTCTCTCTCTCTCTCTCTCTCTCTTTCTCTCTCTCTCTCTCTCTCTCTCTCCTTTCCTGCTTACCCCTCTGTATCCTATCTATTTCTCCGCTATTTCTATTTTAGCGAAACATTTTTGATCTTTTTTGAAATAATACACTGCAAGACATACGGATAAATTTATGTTTCATTAATCAGTTGCATGTTTCTTTAAAATATAAGGAGTCGTGATGCAACAATGTAAGGTATTTGAAACAAAAAAAAACAAAAACAAAAACTTTATTCCTTTACAATGAACTTTTAAAAAAATCAGGATTTAAATTAGTTTTATGAATATACACCAAGCTAAAATAGATTCATTCTTTTTGTAGAGTTTATATTTTAGAGTGTTTTCTGTTCACCGTCATGCAAAGTAGATTTATTGCAGAGCAATATAAATAGTTTTACTGCAGTCTTAATACAAAGTAAAAGATAGTTCGGATCTTTATTTTATATCATTTTATATATATTATATATGACAGCTTTGGTAAGAAGTTGACATTACATAATTATTGTAATTAATTTAGCAGGAATATAGAAAAAAACAGCTATCTAGGCAGACATGTAAATTGCAATAGAAAATAAACAAAAATATTAAAAGAACATCAAACGAAGCAGAGAGAGCTGAAATTATTAGAAATCCTATAAACTCACCCCCTTACCTAAAACACACTCAGACACTAGCATGCATCAGCCTCGATGGGTACCACATAAAATGATCATGACTGGCTAAGGAAGATCAAAGAGGAAGTACTAACCAAAAATCCACTGTCAGGGTAGGTGGAGAAGCTGATTGCTACTCAAATTCCAACGACCAATGCCAGCGAGAAATCAATGGTATATGCTTGTTGCGAAATATAAAGAGATTTGCAACGGTTACCCATAACAAGATGGAGAGTACTGGAAATCTAGGTAGACTTCTTATCACTGCACTGATTATTTTTAGTTAGTAATCACTGACATTAACTTGTGTAAAAACTCCTAGTGAGTAAATAATAATAATAATAATAATAATAATAATAATAATAATAATAATAATAATAATAATAATAAAACAAAAACAGAACGATCAGACCCAACAGAAACAAAACTCTATTGGAGTAAGATATTGGGAAGAACGACAAGACTACAACAGAAATGCCGAATGGCTGAAAGACATGAAAGAAGAGTTACAACAAATCGAAGAAGGAACAGTGAATGAAACCAGCAAAGAAACCATAAAGAAAACCATAGGAGAAATGGCAAACTGGAATACCAAGACACGACAGCATACATGTATATGGGTTTAAAAAATTTACAACTCTATACGAAAGACTAAAGACTAGTTCAAAACATGTAAAGATGTATACAGGAAATAAGCGTACCAGCTTGTATGAAAAAAGGCAAAACTACGTTGATACAGAAGGACACAGAAAAAGGAACCGCTCCCAGCAACTATAGGCCTTACACGTGCTTACCCACTATGTGAAAAATACTGACAGCACAACTGAGGGAACAAATCTACTACTCCCTGAAAAATCGGGGACTTCTCCCTGAGGAACAGAAAGGATGCCAGAAAGGAAAAAGAGGAACATATGATCTGCTATATATAGACCAAAATATCCTAAAGGAGGTAAAAAGAAGAAGAAAGAATTTAGCCATGGCATGGATCGACTACAAAAAGACGTACGACAGGATCCCTCAAGCATGGATAATAGAATGCTTAAAAATATATAAAATACCAAGCAGGATCATTTAACGTGATTGAAAATGCGATGAAAACATGGAGACTGGAATTGACAGCTGATGGACAACACATAACAGAAATTAACATACAAAGAGGTATCTTCCAAGGAGATTCACTATCACCATTACTATTCATCATAGCCATGATGCCCTCTGAACAATATACTGAGAAAGTGCCAAGCCAGATACAAGTTCTCTAGCAAGGAGGAAAAAAAGGAACTACATGATGTACATGGACGATCTGAAACTCTTTGTAAGGATCAAAAATGAACTAGAGATATTTAAAAATACCACCAGGATTTTCAGCCATGATATCCAAATGGAGTTTGGTATGGAAAAGTGCATACTACTAGTGATAAGAAAGGGAAAACTAGAAAGGACAGAAGGCATGGAACTACCCAACCAAACGAAGATGAGGACACTAGGGAAACAAGACGCCTATAAATACCTAGGAGTACTGGAAGCAGACACCATCAAAGCAACAGAAATGAAAAAGAGAATTGGAAAGGAATACCTTAGGAGAACAAGAAAACTTCTCAAAACCAAATTATATAGCAGAAACCTAATAAAAGGCATAAATACATGGGCAGTATCATACTCTGGACCGTTCATAGGGTGGACTAAGGAAGAACTGAGGCAACTCGATTAGAAGACCAGGAAACTCATGACCATGCACAACGCACTACATCCGAAGGACGATGTTGACCGACTCTACGTAAAAAGGAAAGATGGCAGAAGGGGACTGGTTAATATAGAGGACTGTGTGAATGACAGGAAAAAAGTCTAGAAAATACTTAATGCAAAACACTTAAAGAATAATCATATCAGCGAGAGACATGGAAAAAATCAATAAAACAGAAAACAAAGAGACAAAAGAGAAGACAAGAAAAGAAAAGTGGGAAGAGAAACAACTACACGGAGGATTCATAAGGATGACAAAAGATGAAAATAATGAAAACACTTGGACATGGATACGAAAAGGACACATAAGCCGAGAAACTGAATCCGTAGTAACTGCAGCAAAAGACAACTCGATAAGAACCAACCACATTAGAGCAAAGATCGACAAAACACAAGAAAACAGCAAATGCAGACTCCATGGACAAAGAGACGAGACGATAAACCATATAATAAGTGAATACAGCAAACTGGCCCAAAAGGAATACAAGACCAGATCCGACCAAGTGGAAAGGGTAGTACACTGGGAACTATGCAAACTACGGCATCTTGAACGCACAGACAAGTGTTACAAACATAAACTGGCAACAGTACTTGAAAACGAGAATCACAAAGTCCTATGGGACATGGACATACAAACTGATTAACCCATCCAAGCAAGAAGACCAGATGTCATAATAATTAACAAAAAAGAAAAAGTCCTGTCAAATCGTAGACTTTGCTGTTCCAGCTGAGGCAGGGTGAATATCAAAGAAAAGGAGAAACGTAGCAAATACACAGAGCTGATCAGAGAGCTGAAAGGGATATGGAAGATGAAGAAAATCAAAATAATACCTATAATAGTAGGAGCACTAGGAACAATCCACAAAAACTTTGAAAAAAGGATGGGAGAAATTGGAATCAAAGGAATGACTGGAAAAATACAACGAACAACAATCATGAAAACAGCTTAAATATTAAGAAAAACTCTTTAATGTGAAAACTAACACACACGAGCAACAGTGCGGGCCAGACAAACTGCTGCAAAGGCAAAACATGAAACTTTACAGGGAACCAAGAACACTGAAACCGCATATCTATAAGTTCTCTAACCCAACCCTACCCCCATTCCCACATCACTACCTCCCCCCCCCCAAAAAAAGAGTGAGACCAAATAACTAAGTAGTCAAGGAGGAAGGAAAGACCAATGAACTGACCAGACCTCAGCCGAATAAGTACGAAGAGAACTGGGACCTTGGGGAGACTTATTGCCACTCAAATCCCAACAAAAACCAATAGCTGCTGCCAACGAGAAATCAATGGCAAGCAGCTGTTGCGATACAACAAATCAATACCTTACTTGCCCAATGATCTTCCTTGGCCAGTCATGATCATTTTGTTCATCATAGCTATGCTGCTGCTTGACAATATATTAAGAAAGTTCAAAGTCGATTACATGTTCACTAATACACATGAAAGAATGAATCACCTAATGTACATGGATGTTAAGAGTTGAGACATTATGTTAAACAAAGATGGTGGTGAAGAAGCAGTGCAGTATGATCCTGAGTGTAATCGCCAGTAACAAAAATGGCAGCGAAGAAGCAGTGCAGTTTAGATCAGATCCTGAGTGTAATTGTCAGTAACAAAGATGGCATCGAACTGATTGAATCCAAAATTCGACAATTTTTATAGTAACTTTGGAAGCTTTTCATTGGTTGCTCATCATGACTTGTGGTTATAAAACCGATCGTCGAAATCATTGGTCTCATAATGGACGACCTGAAACTTTTTGCAAGAATCAAAAAGGAACAATGGCCGCTAATAAACACAACCAAAATCTTCAGCCAGGATATCCAAATGAAATTTGTTATGGAAAAATGTGCACTGCTAGTTATAAGAAGGAGAAAATAAAGCTACCTAACCAAGCGGAAATGAGAGCACTAGGTGAATATGACGCTTACAAATATTTGGGAATTCTGGCAACAGACACCATCAAAGCAACAGAAGTGAAGAAGAAACTTAGAAAGGAATACCTGTGAAGAACAAGAAAACTCCTAGAAATTAAAGTATATAGTAAAAACTTATTAAAATTATTATTTCATGAGCAAAGCTTCTTTCTTAGAACTGCACGCCTGTGGAACTCTGTTCCGTCTGCCTGCTTCCCTCCGGACTACAACTTGGATGTCTTCAAGTCTAATGTTAACAAATTCCTAATGAACCGCCCCCCTAATTAAACACTTCATAAAATCTCCTCACTAACGTGATGTACTTACAATAACCCTTATCCCTGAGTGGCTTCCGGGCCTTGATAAGTGGTGATCACTGTGTAAAAAAAAAAAAAAAAAAAAAAAAAAAGATATTCACACATGGGCAGTGTCACTAATATGATACGCTGGGCCATTTATAAGTCCGACCAAAGAAGAACTGAGGTATCGACAAAAAGACCAAGAAACTTATGACCATGCGCAGAGCACTAAACCCAAAGAATTATACTGACCGACCCTACATGCTAAGAAAATATGGAGGAAGAGAACTGATTTGAATGACACGATAAAAGAATTAGAAAAATACATAATGCAAAACACTGAAAGAATAATTACCGCAGTAAGAAACACTAAAAAATGATCAAGTGGAGATGGTAATACACTTGGAATTATGCAGACAACTGCATCTTGAACACCCAGACAAATGCTATCAGTACAAACCGGCAGTAGTGCTTGAAAATGAAAGTCCAAAAATTATATGAGACATGGAGATACAAACATAAACCCATCAAAGCAAGAAGACTAGATAGTGCACAAGAAGGAAAATCCTGCCAGATCCTAGATTTTGCCATTCCAACAGACCACAAAGTAAATATCAAGGAGACGGAGAAGTGGAACAAATACACTGAGCTGACCAGACAGCTGAAAGGGATATGGAAGATGAAGAAAGTCAATCCCGAAAAACTTTAACAATCCCGAAAGACTTAAAAAAAAAATGAATGGAAGAGATTGGAATCAGAGGGATGGCTGAAAAGATACAATGGATAACAATAATGAAAATGGCTGAAATATTCATGAAAAGTTTTGAATATGAAAACTAATACATAGCCAGACATGTAAAAACTGCTGCAGAAGTAAAACACAAACAAACACCGCATACAATTAAGAGAACTAAAACTATATAATTCTAAATTATCCCTCCTCTAAAAAAGTAATAAAAAACAAATATGGCTTGGGACAAATCAGCTGAAATCAAAACCAAAACATTTACTTCTCTAACCTACTGTTTGAGCTATCATGAGGTGGATAAGAAATAGTTAAAAATGAATTGACTTTAACATATAAATGTATATTTACAGTGACCGTTCCTTACATAAACAGACAGACAAGATCACTTATATATATATATATATATATATATATATATATATAAAACAATGGTCTACAAAAAATGCCACCCTTTGACCTGCCTCAAGTTGCTCTGCAACCTTATATCTCGGACGAGATTGTGCTCAAAATTAAAAAAAAAAATTGATTTTGGTGCCATCAGCTAGAATCAAAACCAAAACATATAGTGCTCTAGTATTTGTTGGTATTGTTTGGGCTGTCATCAGGTGTAAAAGAAGTAGTAAAAGATGATCTGACTTTAACGTATAAATGTATACATTGTGCATGTGTAGAAGAGCACTTTCAGTTGACTTACGCCTGACAAGATTTGAATTTTTTCAATTTTGACCCCTTAGCAGCAATTTTTGCTGACTAAAAAACTATAAAAGAACGGTTCACAAAAAATATAAATGTATATTTGTGCAGACCATTCCTCACACAGACAGACAGATAGACAGACAGATAGATAAACAGACTAGGTCACTTTTATTATGTATATAAAACAATGGTCCAGAAAAGGTGCAATATTTCACAAGGCGTGCGTTGCTACGCGATTTCGTCTAGGAAGAAATGCACTTTGAAAAAATGAAGACAGACAGACACACACACGCATAAGAAGTTTTATAAATTAGATTATGCCATTATATGTTTGTAATCAAACAGTCAATAAATATAATTTTCGTCCCTGGTTATCCCAATAATTGATCTTGGACCAACTTCACCCCCCCCAACCGCATTTTCTTGGATCCTGCCAAGAATTCAGCTCCATATAGAGAATGACCTGCTTGTTTTCGGCCCACACCAAGCCGGAAAATAGTGGGTGTTCTACCACATAGAGATGGTTGGGAGGGTCTTACTAACATTTTGATTTTATTTTTTGGACTTTCCTCCACCCCAAAGCCAATGAAATAAAACAACGATTTTTATTAAAGAATTTTATGTTGCAAATTTATTTTATAAATTGTTTTTTTTTATTGTTTTGTTTAAAAAAAAAATACGATATGATTTGGGAATCTTAAGTAGGACGACCCCCGTGTGCTTGAGATGAATGAGAACTTTTGCTAGGATCAGCATAAACTAGCAAAGGTACAGTGACGAAAATGGTCATAAACACCATTCCCAAATTTTTGAGTGGCCTTGTGCCTAATTTTTTGTTATTTTATTGTCTTGTTTTTTGTAACTTGTCATTAAAAAATAAAAAAATATATAACTCAAATAGCCAATAAAAACAAACTGACTCAAAAATGGGTCTAATTCATATTGAATAATGTGAGTTTTGCGCATTGAATTTTTTTCATATTTTTGTGCTTTTTACATTTTATTTGATGGAAATCAATCAATTATTGTCCCTTGATTCCTTATAATACGTATATATTGCTAATTACTGGATATTACTAGAAAATTCTTACTAAAACTTTTCTAAATAATTATTTAATAGCAATTGCAGTCTCCACATGTCTGCCCGACTCGTGGACTCCAGTCGCATGTTTGGCTGTATAATGGATCGTTTTGAACAGTTTTTAAAACGTACATCATGTTCAACTGTTAAACTACCGATTCCTATAACAGTGGAGGAAATCACGGTCTATGAAATAACTGGCATATGTTAAAACATAAAGAAACGAAATTCATTTTTTTTAAGTAGATTTTCATCATTTCATAAAACAAAAATATAATTAAATAGGGAATATATCGGCGATGAATATATGTAAAAAAGTTTACAACATTTATATGATTATTTTTATTTGTATTTTTAATACATGCGCTATCATATCGATATATATATTCTTACATCATATTTTGACAGAAAAAGGACTAAAAGATTAAACTATAAAAGAGAATTAGGGTTACTGGCGCGATCTCTATAAAATAAAACGCACCTATCACTCTTACCCCATCCTAGAGCATTTGGAAAAGAAGCCATTATAAATTACTGTTTCGTTTTATCAATGAAATAACTATGTATGAGTACAAGATATTCACATATATCAAATACAACCTGGCAACGCTGGTGTCTTCAGCTAGTATTTATAATATTGAATCCATTTATTGGTTTTCATAAACATGGATTTTTTTTATACGTTTTTAGCTCTCAAAGTTCTATTTCAAAAAAATAAACTGAAATTTAAGATACAATAAAAAAAGTAAAATTATTTTCCCTCTATATATATTAAAAAGACATTGTGTGTGTGTGTGTGTGTGTGTGTGTGTGTGTGTGTGTGTGTGTGTGTGTTTAAAACTGTCTCTACAAAACGACTTTGTCAATTTTTAATCTATAAACTTGAAAATTGATATATATAGCCTGTGGAACAAATTATATTTAGTTTCTAGCCGGTAAAAATAGATGCTAAGGGGTCAAAATAAAAAAAAATTGGAACATAGCAAACGTAAATCTCGTAAACATGTTACATCTACGTATGTGCAAATATACATTTATATTATTAACAACATTATTTTTTAAACTTTTATATGTGTGTGGACTGAGTTTGTATAATAAAGAATAACACTGGAACGCTAAATGTTATGGGTTTGATTCTAGGTGATGGCACCTAAGGCATATTTGTAAACTTTTAAAATCACTACTATATATTGGGTACAATATAATAATCAATAGATAATTTGGCTCTATAGTAATAAATGCGAAATCTTAATAAATTAAAATATCAGATTTAAATGCATTTTATGAGTAGGCAATGCCAATCGGCCTGCTAGTTTAATATAGATCATTTTGTAAGTGAACCTGACCAGAAGTTAATCATGATACACCCACACCTATGAGATACTGCCTACTCAAATATAATTTTAGAAAAAAGAATATGCTGTCTAAATACTACATACAACTAGGCAATCCAGTTATCTCTTTCACGTGGAACCATACGGTATCGGTTTGAAAATCCGTTCTCACTGAAAAGGACTATATAATGGCAGTGGGCTTTAACCATTCCTATTTAAATGTGATAACTATAAGTTAGTAATAAATGCTCTCTGCAGCAGATGCAATAAAAAGAGATACTACACTGAAGTATGCAAATCTAACCAGCTGGCAGTCACCGCAGACTACACTTCGATTATCAGTGGGACTAATATGTTACAGGCCCTTATCGATTTTTAAATTAATAATATTCTAGCTCAACAGACATTGGAAGCAGTGAAATTGATGACATACCAAATCATATCGCAGCTGGCGTTATCAGCGACTCGGACGACTGCAATTGTTATAATGGCTTCCTTATCTCTATTTTCCGAAATAAATGTTTTCGTCTCGGTTAACCTACCAATAAAGATAAATCGTACTCCAAGATAAAACAGACTATATTGCATGATTTATGTTGCAAGTCCATCACTTTCTTTTACTATGAGGACTTTTGCCTGAATTAAGTCTTGTTAATCTACCAGTCCTTTAATGGCAAAAAAAAAAACGTCTTAATGACTTCTGAAATAAGGTGACTACTGAAATAAACGATGATTGAATTAAGCAATACACTCGTAGAGAGATCAAGTTCTGCTGGAAGTGTAGTGTTGTTTTATGGCATATCAATTTTGTACGATATTTTGTGCTTTATGATATACATAGTGCTCGAGATGAATTTGATGATCCTTTTATATTCAGAGCCATTCGATAGAGGTAAAGTGCAACAGATAGCTGTTTCCCTGTGCTATTGGTGGGTTTGAAATTCGGAAACCATGGATGAATTGAAAATATCAGAATATTGTAAGAGTGGCTACATTATAATCATTAGCACCGGATTAAATCATTCGAAAATCTTAACTGCAACTCAGTACTCTAAGAATATATAGAAAACCGTAAGATGTTAGTTAGAGGATTGCAACAAAGATATGGAAGCAGTGGTTGGCAAGGAAGGTTATAACAGCATCCTGACTATGTATGCACAACGAATTTACAAGGTTGCAAAATTTGGTTGAAGAAGATCCAGGCAAGGTAACGTGCATTTTGACAAGAGAAACGGGCATTATTTACGTTAGCTGACTACAATTCTTTAATACAACTAGAACTGCATCATTTTGTTTATCTAATCAGAAGGCTATCACTTTGAAAATCAACCTATATTTTATTAAATTAAAACCTTATCATGTTGTGTCATCATAACATAAACTATTATACCGTTGAGATCATACTATTATCCCTAAGCAAATTAGAACATCAATTTTAAGATATCAATACTATCGCATTGGTTATCATAGCATCAGGTCATATGTTTTATATATCATAGCATAGGCTTATATTGAATTGAGTTATTAGGATATCGGTTCAAATAAAAGTAAATTATCATAACATTGCCTCCTTCTCGAATTGAGATCACAGATGCATTTCACATTGATTATTATATGAAAATATGTGCTAAATAAATACAACAAATTAACCTTTACATTTAACACACCGAAGGACAAAGTTATGTTTATTATGTTGGGTTTAGAAGAAAGTTTTAATTTATATACATATATACCTATATATGTACATATTAGGTTGATAATAAGATTCTTACTTTGTATATCATTTTAAATTACGCTCGTTTTAAAACAATTATGTCTTCTTTTCAGAATGTTGACTACAAGATTAAAAAATAAATAAATTTGCGCAATTTTCTTATTTCAATTCAAGCTAGGCCGAAAAGCTGCTGAAACAGCTCGCCATATCAACGAAGCATTTGGCCCAAGAACCACTACTGAACGCACAGCACAATGGTGGTTTAAGAAATTTTGTGGCTGCGACCAGAGTTTTGAAGATGATGAGCATAATCGTCGGCCATAAGATGTTGACAACAATTAATTAAGAGTCTTAGCCGAAGCCAATCCACGCACAACTGTTCGAGAATTTACTTCTGAATTAGACATAACGTATACAACGATTTCCAACCACTCGAGAAAGATTGGGAAGATAAAAAAACTTGATAAATGGGTGGCTCACGAAATTAACGACAACAAAAAAAAAACACTGTTATCAAGTGTCATCTTCCCTTCTTTTACACAAAATCGACCCGTTTCTCGACCGGGCTATGACTTGTGATGAAAAGTGGGTAGACACTGACAAAGCTCCATGACACTCCTCGAAAATAGAGTTGCACCAAAAGAAAGTCATGCTGAATGTTTGATGGTCTGCAACCGGTCTCATCCATTACATTTTTTTGAATACCCGCAAAACCATTACGACGATGAAGTACTGTCAACAAATGGATGAAATGATCAGAAGTTTCGACAACAACACCCAGTATTAGTCAACAGAAAAGGCCCGATTCTCCTCCATATCAATGCCCGTTGCTAAACTGATCCTGCAGAAGTTGAATGAATTGGGCTACGAAACTCCGACTCATGTCTCTCACGTACCGACTACCACTTTTTCAAGCATATCGACATGTTTCTGCATGAGAAATGCTTAAAAAATCTAAGTGATATCACTTCACTGGAACGCAAGATTTTTATGTTACTGGCATAAATACACTTGTTTTGCATTGGCAAAATGCGTTGATTCTGATGGTCTTTCTTTCGATCAATAAATGCTTGCTTGAGCCGAGATATAGCCATCTGAATTTACAAATTAAAAACTGCAAAACCTTTCTTGTCAACTTAATACAAAAATAATCGCTTTCTATTTATAGATGTTTCCGTTTCTCGATTATTTACACATCTCTTTACGAACATAAAATACATGAGCATCAAGTCATGCTGCCACCATGGAGAATGGAAATACTGGGGCTCAGAAGCAAGATTGACAAACCCAATAAATAGTGTTCTCCTATAATGGTAGTACCAAAAGCAAACAGTAAGGTTAGAATATGTGTAGACCTCACAAAACTCAAGTGCTTAAAATGTGTAAAATGTGAATTCCTTATGCTACTCACAGTTGACCCTCTTTTGTGCTATTTAGGGGAAGTGAAATTCATGAGTAAACTGGACGCTAACAGCGGATATTGGCAAATTCCATTTTTCATCAGAATCCCATACACTGACGACTGTCATCAGCCTATTCAGATGGTACTAATTCAACCACCTCCCCTTTGGTATTTCATACACCACTATGGATCAGATGCTTCAACTTTTCAAACTAGAAAGGCGTAGTTGTTGGAACAGCATCTACACCACACATCTATGTCCTACAAATTAAAGATGAACGGATAATAGTCTGACACAATCGATGACATCTAAGCCACCCAACGAAATAGCCACAGCTCACGAATCATAATCCCATAAAGACAGTCTGTCACCAAGGGAGATGACCGTGAGAACAGCATGTCCAACCCTCACTGTTCAAAACTACCTATCAAGCTAGATGTCTAAATAAAATCAAATAAATTAATTAATTAGTTTAAGAATAAATGAATATAGGAAAAGATCATATAGAATGGACACTGAAGAACAACAAAGACTATTAAGTAAAACGAGATGTTATGTTAGCAGACATTCTGCATCAGTGAGAGTTATCCCCCTTTTAAAATGTAAACTCTTGCCCAACGTGAATAAATTGGGACTAGTAGTCAGCCATGTTAGTCTTAACGAGTATACTTTGTCTTGTCTTATTGTCCTAATAAAAACATAAATTACTTACTTCTAATACTTTTATTATCATCGAAATCGGTAAAATTGTCCATTTTTCAATTAAATCAATTGATTGCCTGCTCTAATCGAGGACCTACTACAGTGCATGGAAGGAAACTTTAAATGCCTCTCAACAGTGAATTAGTCCACGATACATTTTAGTTTACATTGCACTGTAGAGAACCTATGGTTGATTTTATAAAACTATTTTATATACTAGCATTAAAGTTTCAAATGCAAAAGTTAAGTTTCATAGTTCAATTGTGCTTTAAACAAAAGCATTAATTTCGAACGAAAAAAAAACCTACTGTTGATTTTATACGTCGGACCATTCTGCTTGTGTGATGATAAAACTTTAAAATACAATTGTGATATTAGACTGTGTCAGAGTGTTAATTTTGGTCAAAATCAGACTGTTTAAAAAACCTATTTAAGAACACTTCCAGACGCATAAAGTACATTTGTGTAAAATTAAAAAAAAAAAAAAACATCAGTCCAGCCGCTTTGGAGTCCATAGGGAACGAACTCACACACAGACAAAGTGCCTTTTATATATAAATAGAGATAACAACACATTTCACAAAGCTTTTGACAACACCTAAAAAATTTATCACAATACATTTTACAGAAATTGCACAACATCTTTTAACAGACTTCAAGCACATACTTTCTCTCATCATTATTATGAACAATCAAATACATCATAAAACTGTTAATGTTTTTAAAACTTTGTGTTAATCATCATTCAAAACTCCATGAATAAGTTTATTGAATAACTGCAGTATTACATTTTTTACTGGTAGAAATGCACTAAACTAATAAAAAATAACCTAACAGAAACTCCGGCTGTGTAAGATGCTCCATTGTGCGTATAATATCATTGTTTCTATCTGATAAATTATTAAACTTGCTGACCGTCGTATTGAATGACATGTGTCAACAAGTCTATTAAAGGTGATGCACTAAGCAATAAATACCTGTAATTGATCACTAAACCTATGAATTTACACAGCTGTCCGAGGTTCGAGGAAAGTTTTTAATGTTTCTACATTCTCTGGCATCAGGAAATTCTGTTTTGGTTAATTATGTGTCCCAAAATGTTATCTGTGCAATTTTGAAAGTTTGAATTGCAATAATCTTTTGAAAAAACATGATTTCGATCACATTAGTGCTGATCGATAGTTTTGCATCTCTGCATGCACTGAATATGCAATCGATATGAGCGTAATGCTCTTTAAAATTGCTGGCTTAAGTTCTAAGGATGTAAGGAGGAACGAATTCAGAAAGGTGTTATCACTGCTGTTTTGTAATATTCTTCTATACGGGTATCTAAAAATTGGCTTTCATGAGGTCTACTTAAGAGAATATTCTATACCGTTTAGTTACGATGAAAAATCTTGGACTTATGATAGAGGATAACAATGTGGGATAGTCTCTGAGTTTTATCTGTGGTAATTCACGCAAGCTTGGAAACTCTCACTACTAGGTGGTGGAATGTGAAAATGGTGTTTTGATAGTCGGAAAATTCCCTGTTCTCATACTTTATCAAATTCCTTTTTGGTAGGGTACATTTTTCTAGATGCATGCAATGTAGTCACGAATACATATTAGACTATTGTCTTTATCATATGCTGAATGATGACATTGCTTGATGATATTGTTTATGAAATGTATGGTAATATTCTATTGGTTTGTAAATATGTTGAGGTAACATTCGTAGATGAGGTATGTTCTGTCCTGCTTAAAAATCATGGCTTTGCTTTGGTTTGGGAATTTGATAATCGTTAAATTAAATTGGCCAGTATCAGATGGGTGACCATTTTAGAATACTAGGCGCTGTATGTATTTAGGTAAGCAGGTATGAATGTATAGTACACCAGAGAATTAAACGCCCCATGCCTTTCATAGTTCCAGGTCCAAAATCTCAAAGGTTAGGTGTTTACCTTCCTTTGATATTCTGGAGACTTACAATACAGGAGACTTACACTACAGGAGTAGATGGAATTCCTGAGTCATAGTGAAGTAAAAACCAAACTGGATAGAGGAAGCCCGTTGACCTTGTATGACAATCTTCTAGTGATCATGTCACGATCAAGACATCCGCTTCTAATTTTGTTATAAGCCAGGACGAAGTAGTAAGGGTTAGAAAACTGTAATGAGAATGCTCGTGTCAGTACGAAATCTGGTCTAACCGGAGATCGCAAAACATATAAGAAATGAGATCCTAAAATTGCCATTTTTACATTTTTCTACTCAATACCTGTTCGATCGTGTCAAATATAGAAAAAAAAAACAAAAAAACAAAAAACAATTTGTAGATCAGATCATTAAATGGTGGTAGTGGCTTCTCTACATTTATTTTGTGTATTGTAGTTTTATCATACAATGCGATTATTTGATCAGTGGTATAGGCTAGTTTCAGCAGTTAAATGTCTTCAAATATGTGAGTATTGAAGTAAGAAACTTATCTAATCAGAAGCATCGTAAAAATGAATTCAGCAATTCCGTGTTCACTTAAGTGTCTTTTCCAGTGTCAAAGTAGTTATAATATAGAAATTTGTATCATATCGATTGTAGAAAAAACACAAATTTGTACAACCTCCTCCTTAACCTTTCAAGGATAAAAGGGAGATAATCTACTGTCGAACTTTATATGAATTTCCTCCCCTTTATCAACCAATGTTTTTAACTCATACGGAGCCAGTAACTTTTCTCCATTCTTTTCAAAATAAAGACAAACATGCCTGACGAGGGTCGAAGGCTACACCGACCGAAATTTTGGCACAAATAACACTAATGAGAACAGTCGTCTGATCAGAACAAATAATATAGTTAAAATGGAGTTTTGTCACCATCTCTCTAAACATCTATTCATCATAGCAACCAGTTCTCTTTATTATTACTTTTTAAATATTTTTTTGGTACATTCTCAGTCTCTTCATTTACTATCTCAGATTATATAACCTGGACTATGCAAGCAAATTTTGTATATTGTCATTGGATTCCTCAAGCGATAAAAATAAACTGCAATGGCAGGAACCGTCTTTTTGTTTGTCATGTTGAGAAATAACATCTGTACTACTTATATTCTGATGCGTGTTCTGGATTTACTTACCTTGTATTCAATTTTTAGATATCTATTTTTTTATGACTCAAGCAATTTGCCATAAAATTCTTGTGAGGTAATATCATTCGTGAGTTGTGATCTGTAAAATAGTTGCTCCTACATTCCATTTTAGTTTCCAAACCATTTTATTTATTTCTCTGTGTATATATTTTCTTAGAGAAACGATATAATTTAAAACGTTGGTTACCATTTGCTGAGAGTCTGTGCCAATTACTTAAAATGCTTGCTATTGTTAAAGTAGAAAAAATCCAACAATTCATAATGGTAGATTATGAGACAAGAAGGTAAGTTATAGAAAGCGAAAGGTTGAAAATATAAGAGACGTATAAAAACATGTGCCTTGATTACTTGAATTATTCGAAATACTGTTCGTATCTCATCAGTTATTCTCACAGGACTTCAGTCGATGTAACCTTCGACCTTCTCCACGAGTATCTTGCCGAACTTTGGAATCTTTCTGTTGAACTCGGAAATATGCACAGAATTTTAAATGGAATCCTTTATTTAATTCACAAGACAGAATGGTCTCGTTTCATCATCCATGACCAAGTAGAAGTCTTCAGTAATTCTCAATTGTCTCCTTAGTATGTGACTAACCATTTCTGGTCTCATTCCACTATACATGTTTTGCGTTGGTTTTTGCGTACCAAATTGTCGTATGAAAAATGAATTAAAGAAGTTTTAAACTGTTAAAAAATGAAAAGTTTGTTTTGTTGTTTTTTATTTAAAGAATCGTGCTAAAACTTTTGTAGAATTTCCTGAAGAATCTCGAATTGGATTCGAATTTTTACTTCTTTTAAATAAAAATTAAAATAATTTTTGTTTTCACAGGAGCTAATAAGGAAAAACAAACATACAATATAAGGAGCTAAAGTGGCCAAAAAGTGGGTGCTCACTGTACGCTAATGTCTTAATAAATTAGAGTTATCTCCCTCAGATCAGTGAGGATATATTCAACAGCGCCAAAGACTGACGAGCCAACCTCCAGACACAGAGAAAGAACGGAAAAATCTCATTCAGAATTTTTTAAAGAATGATTTTTTATCTTATTATTTTTAAATTTCGATTTTAAAAATATTACTTTAAACTTAAGCGTCACAGACCAATCGACAGACATGTTTTCTTGGGTGCATTTGCACAAGTTGACGAAAATGTATGGGAGATAACTTTAGTTTACTGACGAAAAAAAAATAATTTTGAAAAATTGCGATTTCTTTTTTATTTAATTAGGAAAATTATTATTATTATTATTATTATTATTATTATTATTATTATTATTATTATTATTATTATTATTATACACTAGAAGTAGTCACACAAACCATCATAAAAGATTTCTCTTTGAAAACAACGTGTGGCATTCTCTGGAGTCTGAGAGATAAAAGGTCTCCCCATATTTCTAGTACTCTCCAACTCTTTCAATAACCTTTGCAAAAGAATCTGCATCATCGCAACAGCCGCTTACTTTTGATTTCTTGTTGGCAGCGACCGTTGGTCTTCATTAGGATTTGGGTGGCAATAAGCCTCCTCAAGGTCAGAGTCCAGTAGAAGTCTGGCTATTGCTTTCTCTCCTCAGTCTTTCCATCCTTCTTGGTCCTCCACATTATTTGGTGTGGTGCCCATTTATGACGACACACACACACACACACACACACACACACACACACACACACACACACACACACACACACACACACACAGGGCGGGGCGGTATCTTATAATTACACAGTTTCAGTTTCATGAAAACTGTAACTGTGTAATTATAAAATACCGCCCCGCGTGATATACCTTTGTGTATTACATTTGTAAATTAAATATTATTGTTTATATATATATATATATATATATATATATATATATATATATATATATATATATATATATATATATATATGTATATATATATATATATATATATATATATATTTAAATAAGGGAATAGTCACCAACAATGTGTATTTTTTAACATTATTTTATTATTCCGTGTCTTGGTTTTTCATTGAGAATTATGTTTGGATCATTGTAATAATGTTTTTAAGTCATTGAAATCGTTTTTACGTGCGTTTCAGACGTTCTGTGAAGCGTCCTCGTCAAAAATTATTTTCAAATGTGTTGGAGATGTAAAAATGGCAATTTTCGTAGTTAATTTGAAGTTTTTCCAAGGGGTGGAGGCTTGTAAGTGTTTATTATTCATTGGCATGCTTAATTTTTAATTACTCTTTTATTGGGCTAGTCGAGGGAGGCCGCTGACCTGGTTGTAGTCGCTCTCTCTTTCTGCTAATGTTTTTTTCTTTTCCTTTAGGGTGGGGTAGGGTGTGTATGTGTGCGCGTGTGTGTGCGTGTGTGTGTGTGTTTGTCTTTTATTGGTTTGGGAATGTTTATATTGTTTTACAGTGTTATGAGGTTATTTGTTTCCTTAGGAAGGCGACTGTGATCTGAGGTCGTTACTAATGTGTATGTGTGAGGAGGTGGGGGGGGAGGACCAGCTCTTCTGAAATAAGGGTAGGGCGCTTTCATTCTATTTTGATATTTATTTTTTGGATTCTTGGATTTTAGTATTGTGATTTTTCGTTTTAGTCTTTTCGGGTATTCCTTATATTATGTTTGTTTAGGAAGAGGGGTGTATTTAAAATATGTATAGGGGATTTTTTTAATGTTTCTATTTATTTGTCTCGCCATGTGGGTATGGCCAGACCCAGGATCGGTTCCTAGTGTGGGGAAGATTTTGTTCCCCAGAGGGGGGCATTGGAGGGGGTATAGGTATGGGAGAGGGATGATAGAAGGGATGATAGTTGTTTCAGTCATGAGGGGGTTCTCCTCCACTGACTGAGGAGGGAGCGAGGTGTTGGAACAGATATTATACTATGGTTCTAGGTGTTTCCTAGTGTTGTTGGTTTCGAGGTTAAGTAGGGTTGGTATTGTTCAGTGTGTTGTATTAGAGATAGGGGTGTTATTTCTGTGTGTGGTTGTATGCGCGCACGTGTGTGTGTTTTAATGTGTCGGTTCTGATTTATGTGTGGGTGTGTATATGTGTATGTGTATGGATGTGCATGCGAGTGTACCTTGCATTTCATGTTTTTGTGTGATGATATTAGGCTCTGTTCAGTTCAGGAGTGAATCTGGTGATGAATTTTTTTTCCTGTGTAAGTAAATAAAAATAATTGACTGTTTGGAAGATTGGCATTATTTTGAAGATGTTTCCACTGCATGTGTGTACGTGTTTTGAAACATAGAGGTGTCTGTTATCTGCAGTTTTGATGTTGCTCTTATGTAAGGCCACTCTATTGCTGAAATTTTTGGTGGCGCCTATGTAGGATTTGTTGCATGTTGTGCATCTTAGTGCATATATATATATATATATATATATATATATATATATATATATATATAAGATCTGTTATTGTGCTTTCATTCTATTTTGATATATTGTTATCCCATATATATATATATATATATATATATATATATATATGTATGTATATATAAGATCTGTTATTGTGTTTTTATTAGCAATTCTGTTGTATTAAATTGTTTCGCTTGCCTAAGTGATGAGGGAGTTACCTGCCGTTTGTTTATTTGCATAACCACCTTTTTTGCAGGACGTGTTTTTGTTTATTATTATTATTATTATTATTATTATTATTGTGGTGGCAACCACTTATTTGCATATGCGAATAACATAACACTATAAATGGCAAGCCTAGGTTGGTCTTGGTGTGTCTTACTCAAATGCCACCGGAAGTGACACCGAAGAGCGTACATGTCCTCCCACCAAGACTCTCTGACTCGACACCGTCATTTGTACATATTGTAAATATACCTTTTCTTTAATACACTTATTATTGCGTTATCTTGTTGTTTGCGTCTTCATTGTATTTCCTTACTAATTATTGTTCAACCTTGCAACCACAACAGTTGGCGACGAGATATGAAGCGTCAAATATAACAGTTTGACGAAGAACTATTTAAAAAAAAAGTACAACGCAAAGGTTGACCATTTTGCAAAGTGTTGACGAGCAAACGGATTTTACGCTAAAGAGAAGTTTCAACTCAAGTGAAAAAAAAAAAAACTCTAACGTGGCAAAAGCGACAATTTACGCCGTTTTCTGGGAATCCGACTTGCAAACGAATGTAAAAGTGAATTTTTGTTTTTTTCGCTACACGACAAATCTTACTAAAGGACCAACTTGCAAACGAAAAGCGAACTTTGTTCTGTCGCAAAAACGACAGGTCAGACCCGTATTACGAAAAGCAAGGAAGTAACCTACGAAAAAAGTTCACCAGTGGATTCTAATTACTGTTCTCCGTAAACAAAACAACAACTAAAGGACTTTTTAATTAATGTTTTGGTTGACGTCGGTACTAAAAGGAAATACCACAGCTAAAACTAAAATTCAAGGAAAGGATTTTTTTTTCTTGAAGTTGTCACTGAATAACGGATAATACAGTAAAACGTCACGGGAAAAAAAGGTAATCTCAATTTAAGAGGTATTTTAATTACTAAAATACTAGAGAAAAAAAACTCAAAGAACCAAATGTACTGCATACATTTATTCAATTGTGACTCGATTAAAAAAAAAACTTTTATTTTGTGGAAAGAGTTACTTATTAGTAAGTGCCTAAAAACGGAAAGTCAATTCCATTTCGTGATTCCAGATAAACATGTTTTATTTTTTTTTGCAGCGTGACTCGCAAAAAGAATATATTATTGCAAGCAGCGATATTATTATTGAAAACAGGAGCTTACAGCAATTTGCTTTTTTCTTGTAACCCGAACCGGTGTATATTGTACATGGTACAATATTTTTTTTAACTACACACTAAAAAAAACAAAAAAAAACATGGAAGACTTATCAAAAATGTTCATGCAATTTTTACAAGCACAGGCTGAGCGGGATGAACGCAGACAAGCTACACAAAACGAGCTTTTGCAAACACAAATACAGGCACAGGCTGACCGCGAGGAAAAGAGAGAGGACAGATTATTGAAATGGCAGCAGGAACAAGAAGAAAAGCAGAAAATGGCACAATTAAAGCAGAAAAAACTGCAATTGGAACAGGAAGAAAGGCATAAGAAACTACAATTGGAATATGAAGAAAGACAAGATGAACGTTTTGCTAAAACACTGGAACTACTAAAGAGTAATCGAGAAAATGTCGATAGTGTTAATTTCTCCCATACAACTATTTTTAATAGCATAGGCACATTTCATTATGTGCCTGAGGAAGAGAAGAATTTTGAAGCATACTACTCAAGATACGAGGATGTTTTTCAACTGGACTGTAAAAATTGGCCAAATAGTCAGAAAGTGAGCCTCTTACTCAGAAAATTGGGTACATCAGAACACAGTAAATTCGTAGATTACATATTACCTAAAAAAACTGCGGAATTAGAGTTCATGGAAGCTGTAAAATTACTAAAAGAATTATTTAATCCAAATATATCTCTTTTTCATAAAAAATGGCTGTGCATGAATCTAAGAAAGATGGACAACCAAGATTATTTGATATACGCATCAGTTGTCAATAAAAACTGCGATAATTTTAAGCTTGCAGAACTAACGGTAGAAGATTTTAAATGTCTAATCTTCGCTCAAGGGTTAGTTTCCACGAAAAATGCAGAAATACGCAGACGAGTGTTGTCTAAGCTGGAATCTGAGCAAGATTTAACCCTCCAGAAACTAGCAGAGGACTGTGAAAGGGCCATTACACTAAAAAAGGATTTAAAAAATATAGAAGAATCCGGAGTGGCATATGTAAGAAAAGTTAGAAAACCATACGCACCAACCAAGAACTTTACAAAGAAAAGCAATGGAACGGGATATTCCAAAGATAATAACCATAAATATAGTACAGAATATAACAAGCCTCTTCCTAGATATGACTGTAAGAGATGTGCAGAAAAGCATTGGGAATCAGATTGTCCTTATAAGAAGAAAAAATGCTACATTTGTAAGAAGGTGGGACACAAAAGCGATTGCTGCAGATATAAAGATTACACCAGAAAGAGAGTACAGCAAACAAAATCAAATACAAAATTAGACAAAGATCGGCGAAAATACGTAAAAGTGGAAATATGTAAAAATCAATAAAGTTACAACTCGACTCCGGCTCCGATGTTTCTATAATAAACCTGAATACGTGGAAAAGTTGGGAAAACCGGCCATGATGAAAACTAGTAAAGCAGCCCGGACGGTAACTGGTGGTGGTATAAAATTTGAAGGAGAAGTTGTCCTCCCGATAAAATTGAAAGGGATTTCGAAGAAATTAAAAATATTCGTACTAAAAAATAGTGAAAATCTGTTTGGAATAGATTTAATTGAGAAATTCGGACTATGGGATAAGCCAATCAATACATTCTGTAAAAAATTAGAATGTTCTTCTCCAACAACAGTAAATATAAAAGACGATTTAAAAGAATTATTTCCTGAGGCATTCACGACTAACTTAGGTCGCTGCAATAAATTCAAGGCCTCGTTTGAACTTAAAGAAAACGCCAGCCCAATTTTTAGAAAAAAGCGAAATGTTCCGTTCGCTGGGTTGGAAAAGATTGATAAAGAATTAAATAGATTGGAACAGACGGGAATTCTATCAAAAATAGAACACAGCGAGTAGGCAGCCCCCACCGTATACGTAAAGAAAAAGAATGACGAAGTTAGAGTGTGCGCAGACTTTTCGACCGGGGTCAACTCCCTATTAAAAGATCACCATTACCCCCTACCAAGCCCAGAGGAAATATTCACGAAGTTGAATGGGGGTAATATCTTCTCCAAGATAGACTTGAGCGACGCGTATTTGAAAATACCGGTCGAGGAGAATTGCTCAAAAATACTATGCATCAATACGCATAAGGGATTATACAAATACAACCGATTGCCTTTTGGCATCAAAGTAGCGCCTGCCATCTTTCAGCAAGCGATGGACACCATGCTAAGTGGTATTGAGTGCGCATGTGCATACCTGGACGACATTGTTGTCAGGAGCAAATCCCTAGAAGAACATAAGGAACATTTGAAACAAGTATTTACTCGAATACAAGAATTCGGCTTTAAAGTAAAAGAAAGTAAATGTGACTTTTGTATGAGCGAGATTAAGTATCTTGGACACATAATAAACAAACATGGACGACGTCCAGACCCAGACAGATCTGCGGCAATAAAAAATATGCCAGCACCCGATAATGTAACAACCTTGCAGAGTTTCTTAGGACTCGCAAATTATTACCAATCTTTTATTGAAGGAATGTATAACTTGCGAACCCCCTTAAATAATCTGCTTAAAAAGGATACACCGTGGAACTGGACGCAAGAATGTCAAACCGCTTTTGACAAAATAAAGAGCGCACTAGCATCCGAATTATTCTTAACGCACTTTGACACAAACTTAAAAATAGTCGTCGCTAGTGACGCTAGCTCCTACGGCTTAGGAGCATGCATTCAACATATTATGCCGGATGGGTCTAGAAAACCAATAGCGCACGCTTCGAGAACGCTGATACCAGCCGAAAGGGCATATTCACAAATCGAAAAAGAAGCGTTGAGCATAATCTTTGCCGTGACTAAATTTCACCGATATTTATATGGTAGACAATTCATACTTGAAACCGACCATAAACCGTTAGTCACAATCTATGGATCAAAAAAAAGGATTGCCGGTATACACCGCAAATAGATTGCTGCGCTGGGGTACAATACTACTTAATTACGATTTCCAGCTACAACATCTAGCATCAAAAAAGATTTGCCATGCGGATGGACTGTCAAGACTGATACCACAGAAACACAATCTGGAAGAATCAGTCATTGCAGCAATTCGGACAAATGTTGAAGTAAAAAATATGGTATGTCCTTTATATATTCGTCTTTCTCGGCTTCCCTTTTAATGTCCGACAAAGTTACGGGTAGTTCCTTAATTAAGGAACTACCCGTAACTTTGTCGGACATTAAAAGGGAAGCCGAGAAAGACGAATATATAAAGGACATGAAAGAGAAAATTATAACGGACACAAAGGTGCAGGAAGTTTTCTCCATATGTGACGATGTGTTACTGTGAATATTCAATAAAATAAAAAGCTATAGCAAACATCTAAATGACTACTTTAAACACAGTTCCTGATTTCGAAAAAAGAAAAACTAAAAGATTCATCTGCCTTACTTTTAATGCTAGGTTTATTTATGGTGTCTTTTAATTTCAATAAAAATCCTCCTAAATTTGCTGATGAGGAGACCTTGCTTACCAAAAAAACTATATATAATTGTTCTACATAACCTCATGTATACCACAAATAAAAAGCACGGATTTCCGAAACGATCGTACAGATAATTGACTTTGTTGTTGTTCCTTCTTATGAAACTGATTTTTAATTTAATTAAAATTTGATTTTTAAATTTTAAAATTTTTTTTAAATTTTTAAATTGTAAATCACATTATTTAATATTGAATTAGCTCTAGGACATTTAACTATCGAGATTATTATATATCTAAATTACAACGAGCATTTCCTGTATTTTAATTAAACTAGTAATTTCACTGTTACATTAAAATACACTTAGCTCTTTAGACTATTATTCTAATCTCCTTTAAATTATATATATATATATATATATATATATATATATATATATATATATATATATTGTGTACAGAAAGTTGTTAGTTGAGACAGATCATTGGTACCGTCGGTTTCAAGCCCGATAATAAGGCCCGTTTAAGGTATCCTTATCAAGCTCTCATCAGCCAATATTCGTCTGTGTGTGTTTTAATGTGTCGGTTCTGACGAATATTGGCTGAATAGAGCTTGATAAGGATACCTTAAACGGGCCTTATTATCAGGCTTGAAACCGACGGTACCAATGATCTGTCTCAACTAACAACTTTCTGTACACAAAATATAAGTACGCTCTTAAAATTTGGATTTTCCTTTTAATTGAGCACTCTGCTGAAATTCTTTTTCCAAAAAAAACTAATCATATATATATATATATATATATATATATATATATATATATATATATATATATATAAATATATATATATATAAATATCTCGTTTACGAATTTATGCTTTTGAACTCGTTATTTCGTTTGTGTTCGTCATCTAACATTTCTCTCTCTCTCCCTCTCTCTCTCTCTTTCACACACACACACACACACGCGCACACACACACACACACACACACATTTGAGTATTATTTGAAATAGTTTTTTCTTAAAAACGTTTCTCTAAAACTGACTCACAAATCTTCCCCCAAACTCGAACCCTAAAAAGGATCTCCTCCAAAGACTATCGAAATATCTGCATACACACCATTCATAAAAATAACAACACTGAAGAAATCTTAGCAATTATAAAATACTCATTTCTCAATAAAATATCCATGAAACTGTATTATACAATTAACATTTCCCTGAAGGTGCACCTTCACGTATATAACGTCAGAACAAAATAAATGACATTATTTTTTTTATAAAGCAAGGAATTTAAATGTAAAAATAAAAATATCCAGCTAGCAGATTTTAGAAAAAGTAATTTCTGTCTTACTATAATATTTTTAGTTTATCTTTCTTTCATTTCATTTCGGTTCGCCAGTCTCTATTTCTTTTCTTTTTTTTTGTTTCTTTGATGTCTAGTACGTTTATTGCTTACCTATTCGCTTATCCTTTTGTTTATCACTTCACCTGGTATTTATTTTAATATAGTACCAAATTTTCACTTGTGTCTACTTTTCTGATCTGACTCTTCATGCGTTGCTATAACTGTAAAACACAAGCGGTCATATTCAAGGGATATAACGTAACTTTAATTCAAGGGAGATAACCAATGTACTTGTTTTAGCAAGAGTTATTTCACCTTCACTCATATGTTAAAAGTTTTCTGTTTATTTGATAAGAGCAAATGCACTACACCAAAATATACAAAATAGTCGATTTATGCGTAAATTGTTTGTGTCCAAATATAACAAGCGTTTGAAATCCGGTCTTTTTTCTAGGGGAGATAACTAGCATTTACTAAGGAAAGAAGGTTATTTTGTAGCAGATAATTTATAGGACGCTTGCAGATAATTTAAAACGCTGACAATAATCAGCAGAATAAGGAAGCACTTTTCTTTTCTTTCTTTTTTATTTTATTTTATTTTTTTTGATACGAAGAAACTTAATTTTTTCCCAGAAATCTAATGCATACTTACATATTCAATTTGTTAGGACTTGTTTGATAAGTGATTTTTTTTTTGTTTGGATGTAGAATTTAAATAGTAGAATTTCATAACTACAAAAAGGTTTGGTTACAGCAAATGAATGACACTGAAATTCTCAGTAGAGCAATGAAATAATGCAAATAGTAAAAATTATAATGAAAAAAAAAAATATTACAAATTAGGAAATTAAATGAAAGATTGATTACACGAATATTATATGTGACAAATAATAATTAGGTGAAATAACGAACTAAAATGAAGAAATTATGGATTTTGTTTTTCGAACTCACTTTCTCATCTTCGGTGTTTTCTCCACTACGTTTCGGCCGTATCATCCTTCGGCCTTATCCAGGTGTATCTCGAACTCGGGAACTGTTTTGTTGGGATTTCGAACCCAACCCTTTATTGTTACGGGGGGTTACCATGTTCTCGTTCCATTCAGGCCGTCTCTACTGCGACACACTATGTGGTGAAACAATGCATACGGCGCCATATTACAAACCAAGAGTAATCATTATCTTTCAAATGTAAAACTCTTACCAAAAGATAAAAATAACTGATGCCGTGGATAATGTGTGTGTGTGTATATATATATATATATATATATATATATATATATATATATATATATATATATATATATATATATATATATATATATATATATATATATATATATATATATATATATATATATATAAGAAATTCACATACAGATAGTTTTCTTCAGAAAACAAATATACATGTATGTTTGTTCTTTCATATTTAAATAAATAAATGAATAAATAAATAAATAAATAAATAATAATAATAATAATAATAATAATAATAATAATAATAATAATAATAAAAATCCTATGAATTTAATATCGTCTAGAACTAAACATTAAGACGATGCCTATGAACGAACCCTTTTTTAAGCAGCGTTGTACCCTTTATTTCTCAGTCAAAAATATCCCGTTAGAAAAGCAGGTTGACCACATTCTGTTACTGTCGAGAGATGAAGGCCTTGGAAAGTACAACACTTGGGCATTCGAAAATGAAGCCGACAGAAGTAACCCAGAAATCATTTGGTGAAAATTCGAAGAAAAATTGCGACCACAATTGAATTTTCACATTGCTCATTTATATCTGCATCAATATAAATAAAGGGAATCAGAGAATTTCGATGACTTTTTAGCCAGATGTAAATTATAGACATTAAAGTACAAATACCGAGATATCCAGGAAACACAGAAAAGACATAGAGCAGTTCATATATGGAACGAAATATCCAGAACTTCAAAAACAACTTCTAACGAAGGGTAAAGATTTGACACTGCAGAAAGCTTCCATAGACCACATGAGACTACTAGCTGAATTAGACAAAAGAGAGATATGTAATGAAATAAAACTATTGTACATGATGTGGAGTCCCCATCCAAGTGGAAAATATCCATATGTTCAGCTTGCGGGCAGAAAAATCATTGGGCCAAAGTCTGCATCAACAAAAATGAGAAAGCAGCAAGGCATGTGCCAACACTCACAATATGGAAGGAAGCAAATAGTAAACCAAGACGCCGAGAAATACGAAAGAACCAGTAAAAGCACCAGAAACAAAGCAATCGTGTGCACTCTTTAAATGCTTCTAAGAGGGACACTGAAGGGATATATAACAAGTTTGAACAGATATCTTTTGACTATACACAAACAAAGTGACCATTGGACAAAGATTTTCACAAACCTTATAACTTCCCAACCTCCCAAGCACCCACTTTCTGAAAGCTAAAGTTGACACAGAAACCGAACTGTTACATACCATCTGGAAGATGTTCCCACACCTGATAAGTGCAGCATACAATGGTTCTAATATTAAACTGCACGGATCCATAAAAACACCTTGTTCACACATAGAAAAATGAAAAACACTCAAGTTCTTTGTTGTGACTACAGAAGGGCCTACTATCATAGGACTACTTTCCACCAGAGACCTTAAACGGGTAACTCTGCATTGTGCAATCCAGGACACCCCAGTTTCAATAAGATCAACACAGGATCTGGTAAATATGTACCCAGATCGTTTTGATAGTATCAGTTATTTTGAGGGTAAATATCATACTGTTCTGAAACCAGACAATCACCCTGTTATACATACTCAGAGAAAATGTTCCATACATATGAGGGAGGAAATCCAGACTGAGTTGAAGAATATGGTGAAACAAGGTGTCATACTAAGAGTAACTGAGTCTACAGAATGGGTCAGCAGCTTGGTTTATGCACGTAAAAGCAATAGAAAACTCTGTCTGTGTTTAGATCTGAAAGGTTTAAATAAGTCCATCATGGATGCCATTAAAAGACCCCTACAATGGAAGAACATGCACATAAACTCTCTGATGCCAAATATTTTTTCTAAATTGGATGCTAAAATGGCTATTGGTCCGTCAAACTCGATGCAGTCTCACAACTGTTGACTACTTTCAACTCCCCTTTTGGGAGATTCTGTTTCCAACGGATGCCTTTTTGGTCTGGTGATGTCTCAGGATGTGTTTATCCAGAAGATGAACATGATCTTGGAGAAGAGCCCTGGCAGTCTAGGGCTGATCCATGATGTCATTGTTTTTGGATGAACCCAAGAAGAGCATGACAATAACCTTCACAATTTAATGAGGATTGCACAGAAAGAAGGACTTTGTTTTAACCGAGAAATGTGTGCAATCAATGCGAAATAGATTCAGTTTTTTGGTGCAATCAACGATCCAAATTGTATGCACCCTGATCCTAGCAAGGTAACAGAAATAAAAATGTTACCTAGTCCATTGAACACCACCGACCTGCATAGGGTGTTGAGAATCATCACGTACACGAAACCTTTCATTCCACACCTGTCAGATCTCACAGCACCATTGAGATATCTCCTAAAAAAAGAAGTGGAGTACCAGTGGACAAAAAAATCACCAGAGATCCCTCCAGCAAATCAAGGATCTAATGTGCAAGGACATGTTTCTGTCATACTTTGATCCTACAAAGTAAAGTGTCATCCAAATCGATGCATCAATTACAGGACTTGGCGCCACTCTCCTTCAAGAAGGAAAATCGATACCATTTATATCCAAATCTTTAACACAGTCTGATCAATGCTATGCCAACATAGAGAATGGAAGCTCCTTGTAGTTGTTTTTGGCTGTGAACGATTCTGGAATGCCTTTAATCATAAGCCTTTGGAAATGGTAAACTTGAACAAAATTTGGTTGGAGCTCCACTTTGCCTCCAACGCATGCTGTTAAATTTGCAAGGGTATGATATGATGAAGGTATATCGGCCGGGAAAAGATATGACATTAGTGGATGGATTTTGGAGGCTACCAAATAAAAAAGCTAAAGAAGCCATTGACTTGGACCTGGGGGTTGATTTTGCTCAAATTTCAACCCAAAAAACTAGCTCAGTTACACCAAGCAACAAATGAGGATAGCACACTATGTGAATTGAGGGACATTATTCTAAGAGGTTGGCCCGACACCTTCAGAGAAGTGGACAAAAATATGAGACCTTATTGACTGTATCGGGATGAACTGTCCATTGAAAATGGAATATTATTGAAATCAAACAGAATAATAATACCCAAATCAATGCAACAAAGCATTACAAAAATACATTATGGACAGCAAGTGATGAAGAAATGTAAACTCTGAGCAAAAAGTTGTGTTTTTTGGCACAACATTAAAAAGGACATAGACAACATAGAACAACAATGTACCATATGTCAGCAGCACCAAAAAGCGCAGAAAAATGAACCCCTAATGCCTCACGAGATTCCAGTGAGGCCATTGCAGATAGTGTCCACTGAATTATTTCACATTGAAGGTCTCAACTTTATGCTCATTGTGGACTATTATTCCAAGTTCCCATTTGTGAGATTGTTAAAGTTCTCCAGTCACGAAGTTATCAAACTGACACGGCAAATATTTTGAGAATAACGGATTCCAGAAAGAGTGATAAGTGACAATAGTCCACACTTCATATCTATTCATTTCCAGCAATTTGCAAAAGGATGGGGCTTTGAACATCACACGCTCTCACCCAAATTTCTGCAGTCAAATGGTTTTGCAGAATGCTGTGTTCAGGCAGTGAAATCTACATTAAAAAGGGCTGCTTCATGGTTGTGACTTAGACATGATATTACTATACCTTTGCTCGACTCCTCCAGATTACACCATTCTATCATCAGGCGATATCCCAGTCAAATGCACCAACCAAAACACTAACAAGGAAAAGATAATGACATAACTGTATTTAAGGCAAGAACATGATCAACATATAAAAGCTCTGCCCAGATTACACATAGGACCACCTGTACGTGTTTTGAATAAAGAAGCAGGCGAGTGGTTTCTTGCACTTGACACACAAATGAGCAGAGAACAAAGATTGTACATGGTACAGATCCCTTCCAGAAAAACTCTTTATCAAAATCGACAGCACCTTAGAGTAGACCCCTCTGGAATCACATCACGTTCGGAGGTAAACTCAATTGAACTTCCTCAGGAGCCTACCAATGACTGTTTGCCCAATATAGAGACAAACAACGCACAAAAACAACAGTCACCTTTTAAACAAACACCCCATGGAGTACCAAACACGGACATCTTCAACAACCCTACAACAGTTCAAACCACCAGGTCTGAACGTGTCGTTAGACTCTCAAAAGATTTAGAGATGAGACAATTATTAATTTAATTTTTTATTTTGTCTCATCGTTTCATAATTATCTTTCTTTACTTATCGTTTCCTCTAATCATTGAAAGAAGTGATAGTATGTGACCGTTATTCCCCTTAGAGAACTCTCTTATCAATAAAGTTCAAGAGATACAAGCCCTTCCGTTTGGGCGGAGGCACGAAAAATAAAAAATGAAGGTCATATCATAACTCTTTGATTATATCTAGCGTCTTGTTTTTCTTCCTTCTTAACAATGAAAGAATATTTCACTAGTTATCTTCCCTAGATAAGACCGGATTCCAAACAAGCGCCAGTTCTTCCAGTTATTCTGTATTTAAGTTTATAGAATTTATATTAATAATACATAATGATAATGCATTTAGCATTATTTTACTGTAGTTTTGTAGTCGCCAATGTTTACACATGGACATACAAAATCAAAATGTGTAAAGACATTTGTACGCATGTCACCTGTGCATACACTATCCTGAATAAAAACAAATAATTATATTTTGGACCAATCAGAAAATCTTCTGATTTTATTTGAAATTGTCTTTCTGGGAGATACCTAAATCCTTTAAAAGACAAATTTTTCTTCAATAAACCAATGGAAACCAGTTGACTCGAGTCTAGGGATCAGTGTTGCTAGGTGCCCACTGTGGGCGCTCATCTCTGCAACATTTCTTTCCACTCACACACACACAAACATTAACGAACATATAGACACACACAATTCATGGCCTCATTATCGTCTGCAAATCTGTATAAACTTTATTCATTGAAATATATCCAATCTTTATTACTGAAATATCTTACTAATTTCAATCTCTCCCATTCTTTTTTCAAAGTTTTTCAGTATTGTTCCTAGTGCTATTACTATTAGTGGTGTTTTCTTGAATTTCTTCATTTTACAGATCCCTTTGAGCTCTCTGGCCAGCTCCATGTATTTGCTCCACTTTTCTGTCTCCTTGGTCTTCACTCTGTGGTCTGTTGGTACGGCAAAATATACAATTTTTCAGGACTTTTCCTTCTTGTTAACTATTATGATATCCGATCTTCTTGCTTGGATAGTTTTATCCGTTTTTATATCAATGACCCATATGATCTTGTGACTTTCATTTTTCAGTACTGCTGCCATTTTGTTTGTTTCTTCCATGTCTCTTGCTGTGGTAATTATTTTTTTCGGTGTTCTACATTATGAATTTTTCTAATGTTTTTTGTCATTTATGCAGTCTTCTATACAGACCAGCCCTCTTCCTCCATCATTCTTTTTCACATAGAGTCGGCTAGTATCATTCTTTGGGTGTAGTGCATTGTGCATTGTCATGAGTTTCCTGGTCTTCTGGTCGAGATGCCTCAATTCTTCTTTGGTCCAACTTATAAATAGTTTATAGTATTTACTAGTGATACTACCCACATGTTTATTCCTTTAATTAGGTTTCTACTATATAGTTTTGTTTTGAGGAGTTTTCTTGTTCTTCTGAGGTATTCCTTTCCCATTTTCTCTTTCATTTCTGTTGTTTTTATGGTGTCTGCTTCCAGTCGGCTTGACAAGCTTCTGGGTTTGACCTTTACTCCTGATCTGAAATGGAACACGTACATCAAGTCTGTTGCCAAGGTCGCTGGAAAGATGGTGGGATCCTTCTACCGCTCCAGAAGATATCTCACTACTGATGCAATTCTCTATCTATATAAAAGCCAAGTACGTCCAAGGATGGAATACTGTTGCCATATCTGGGCAGGAGCTGCTAAAAACAGCCTATCCTGCCTTGACAGAGTACAAAATAAACTTTGTGGCTTAGTGGGGGATGCCCTTTTCTCTACCCTGCAACCTCTCTCCCACAGAAGAAACGTTGCGAGCCTATCCTTGTTTTATCGTTATTTCCATGGCAGGTGCTCGTCTGAACTCCAATTTCTGCTCCCTCCTCGCCAATCTTTCACGAAAAACACCCGTCTAGCTGAATCCACTGTGAAAAATTTACCCCACTCTATATCTGAGCCTAAATCAAGGTGCGGATTCCATGAACAAAGCTTCTTTCTTAGAACTGCACACCTGTAGAACTCTGTTCCGTCTGCCTGTTTCCCACCGGACTACAACATGGATGTGTTCAAGTCCAACGTTAACAAATTCCTAATGAACCGCCCCCTTAAGTAAACACTTCATCAAATCGCCACACTAACGTAATATACTTGCAATAACCCTTATCCCTGAGTGGCTTCCGGGCCTTGATAAGTGGTGATCACTGTGTAAAAAAAAAGGAAAAAAAAAGAAAGAACTCCCAAGTATATGTAGCTATCATGTTTACCTAGTGCTTTCATTTCTGTTTGATTAGGCAGTATCATACCTTCTGTTGCTTCTAGTTTTCCCTCTTCATGATCAGCAGTGTGCACTTTTCCATACCAAATTCCATTTGGATATCCTGGCTGACGATTCTGGTTGTATTTATTAGTATCTCTAGTTCTGTTTTTGTTTTTGCAAACAGTTTCAGGTATTCTTTCATTTGTATGTATATTAAATGGTTCATTCTTTCATCTGTATTAGTGAACTTGTATCCAGCTTGGCATTTTCTTTGACACTGATGAACAATAGTTGTGATAGGGAAGATCCCAATTTGCATTTTAATTTTAGTTATGTATTATCCATCAGCTGTCAGTTCAAGTATCTTGCCTGGTATTTTGTACATTCTCAGACATTCTATTATCCATGCGTTTGGGATCCTGTCATACACTTTCTTGTTGTTGTTGTTGTTGTTGTTATTATTATCATTATAGTTATTATTATAATATAGCATAATCGTGTTGACACACCGGTAATCGTCAGATCACCGAAGTTAAGCAACATTGAGTCTGGTTAGTATCAGATGCGTGGCCATTTGGGAATTCTAGGCGCTGTATGTGCTTTCCGCCTATCTCGGCATTTGTTTCCAGTCGTTCTGTACATACACTTCACTTGCAACTGGTATTTAACAATGTTGACTCAGGAGAGGTGTGGTTGGAGATTGCGCACCTCCTGCCACAAAAATTTCACATGCAGGCACCTCTTCGTGGGTATCCATAGTCCGTCAAAGACTGAATGAGCTCGTATTATTATAAGTTCTCACACAAATCATCATCAGAAATAAGTCACTGAAAACCAGTCTCCTCAAATTTTCAGTACTCTCTATCTCTTTTGGTACCATTTGCCAATGAATTTACATTATTACAACAGCCGTTTTCTATTGACTTCTCGCTGGCAATAGCCATCGCTCTTCACTGGAATTCATCTAGCACTAAGTTTCCTGAAGTTCCCAGTCTCTTTCGCATCCATCCTGTGTAGATCTGGTAAGTGTTTTTTTTCTCCGGTCTTCCATCCTCTAATTGTGCATGGTGTCAGTTGATGCCAATACTACATTGCTTTTTTGGGAGGACGCTGTAGTTATATAACTATAAACGCAAGTAACGTTACTTAAAATATCTCACTGAGCTCTTACTATCTTTTATTTTGTATCTGCTGTAAATAAATTTATTTGATGGTGTTTATAATACCGGCATATTTCATGTCTTCATTTCACGACATAGGGGCATGCGACCTTTCTTTATTACCCTACTTAACCATAGCGGGCACCTACCGGCTAGCGAGGTAAGAAACGAAGAAGTTGTAGCTATTGATAGTTTAAACCTATTAGATAATTTGTGTAACCATTGCGAATAGTAAGCAGTATAAACGAATTAATGCTGTAACGCAGGTTTATTTTGAGGAATCTGAACATTTTCAAGAATAGGTGTAGTCTTTCGTGGTCATATCTTATTGATACTTGGTGATGAGATAGCCAAGCAATGTTCTGTTTCTCTTTGTTCAGGGTTAGATAGTATTTTCCATGAACATTCAACTATTAACTCATGTTGATATTGTATTCCTCTCTTGTTTTACCAATGTCCATCTGAACAGATAAAGTTGTTTATTATCTTCTGACTATAGGTCACTATGTTGATAATTATATGGTGTTTCCAGAATAACTGATGTACGCGTTATTTAATAAAGGTATATATCTCTTCTATGTCTGTAATCGCTACTTCGTGGTACACATTTTTCGATTCCAGTACACAGAAGCTGCCATATTTTACCACTAAGTGTACTGCATCATCTGTTCGAGGGAGAAGAACATGTCTGTAAGGTAAGTATAGTTTAGAATTAGTCCACCACCATCTTTCGCTTATGATCATTGTATCGGGCGGGTAGCCCCGACCAAATTGACTCTTTCTTTCCACAGGTCTCTATCTTCCATGGCCTTAGGAACATCTTCAAGCTGTACGCCAGTGTTTTCTCTCAATAATTTTGTGTATATCTTAACAGGTATTCCTACTTTAGCGGTTCCGTGTATAGGATTCCACAGTACCACAGCAATGACGACTTCATTTTTTCTTCTGTAGCAATGTGCAGCATATCGTATTTTTCTTTCTCTTATTACTGAAGAAATACAGTGCAACCGACCATACGAACGGCTAATGGTTGAGTGTATTTTCCAGTTTAAGTTTAACACTACCTGGAGCATTCTAGTGTAAGTATCATCTTACTTTCACGTTTTGGTTTCTGTTTTACTGAGAGTCCATGCTAGTGAACCATAAAGCGGCATTGTTTCCACTACGGCTCTAAAAAAAGGTTTTCTTGATCTGTTCCGAAAAGGCAGATTTCCATATAACGTTCAGCTGACTATCGTTTATGATAGTCACCGGAATTTACCATAATTTGTACCATCAAAATGGAATCGTTTGCTTCTATGATCCCCTTCTGTAACAATATTTTTTGTCTCTTAGATTTTGTCGGACGGATAGGGTGCGCCATACTTTTACTCAAAAGAGAAAACCGCTGATAGAAGAGAAAAGTTCCTTTTAAAAGAGAGTTCCAGGGTGTAAGGCAGAAGGACCCAGCAGTTTTCAATATCGAAACATAAATGATGCAAAATGATCAATTTTACAACATGATAACATTGACTATCTTCTAATACGTCAACCAGTTATGTTTTTTTTTTAATTGAAAAGAAAGAGGGAGGGAGGGAGGTTCATACTAACAACTAACAACATACTAACAACTCCATTAGTTGGAAAGACGATAAGCCAAGTTGTATCACAATGCATACATTATTGAAGATTTCTATGATTTTCGTGTCTATTAAGGCGTTGAATCGGCAGTTGTTTATATGAGTGAAAATTATTGCCTGCAAGAAATTATTGGCCCGAGATTAGAAGCCAACTTTAGTATTGTAGTTCTATGACACAGTTGTTGAAATAGAACCTCCTTCATTCATTCCAGTGCACCGAGCAACCGTCTGTCTTCACGTGAATCTTACGAGATCACATAAGACTGTTTCTGTTAAATATCGCAGATGCCATCTTGGCTCATAACAGGCGCTTCACAGGTAGGCCATTTGTATGTTCATTCCTATTTTCCCCACAGCAGTAAAGGAAAACAAAAAGAAAAACATATAATTGGACTTTTTTTTTTTTTTTTTTTTTTTTTTTTTTTTTTTTTTTACAAAGGCATCACCACATTATCAAGGCCCAGAGGCCACTCAAGGATAAGGGTTAAAGAGTGTACAGTAGAAATTGGTCAATATAGTAATCATTAGTAATGAAAATTTGGTAAATTTAATAACTTATATGGAACGGCTCATCAAGAACTTATTTACTTTAGACTTGAACACAACCATATTGTAGTCAGCCGGAAAGCAGGAAAACGGAAGACAATTCCACAGGCGTGCAGTTCTAAGAAAGAAGCTTTGTTCATGGAATCTACGTTTAGGTTTAGCCACAGATAAAGAGTGGGGGGAATTATTGATAGTGTTTACAGCTAGACGAGTGTTTCTTGTGAAAGTTTGGCGAGGGGGGACCAAAGATTGAAGCTCAGTTGAACACTTTCCATGAAAATAACGATACATCAGAGACAAACTCGCAACATCTCTTCTGTGAGATAGAGGTTGCAAGGAGGAGAAAAGGACATCTCCTACGAGGCTACGAAGTCTATTTTGAACTCTATCAAGGCAGGACAAGTCCTTTTTAGCAGCTCCTGCCCAGATGTGGCAACAGTATTCCATCCTTGGACGTACCTGGCTCTTATATAGGTAGAGAATAGCATCAGCAGTGAGATATCTACTGGATCGATAGAAAGATCCCACCATTTTTCCAGCGGCCTTGGCAACAGATTTGATATACGTGTTCCATTTAAGATCAGGAGTAATGGTCAAGCCCAGAAGCTTGTCAAAACTTGAGGCCTCCTGAAGACGAGAGCCATTCATTTCAATTGATGCCAAATGTGGATTAGAATGTTGATGATGTAAAGAGAGAAGCTTGGTTTTAGATGCATTAAAAGTAACCAGCCACTCCTTTCCCCATTGTACTACGTGCTCAAGATCAGAGGAGAGAGAATTGGAGAGAACTTGGTCGTTTACTGTCTTAGATGTGGTACCATAAATGGTAGTGTCGTCAGCATAAATGTCTACAAATGATGTAAGGATATGATTTGGAAGATCATTAATGTAGATCAGGAAAAGAGTTGGGCCCAGGATGGATCCCTGAGGGACACCGGCATTAATACTGTGAGCTTCTGATTTTTGCCCCTCAACTACTACTCTTATGAACCTATCAGAAAGAAATGATTTAATAATTGAGAAGACTTTTCCAGCTATACCATAGCTAGCGATCTTATGAAGTAAACCTTTATGCCATACCCTATCAAAGGCCTTAGATATGTCAAGAGCAATTGCTCTAGAAAGATTGCCACCGTCGAGAGATTCGCTAATCCTATGCGATATAACTGTAATGACATCTGCTGTAGATCTAGCAGAACGGAAACCATATTGAGTGTCACTAAGAAGGTTATTTTTGTTGAGATGTTTGATTACTTCTGTATTTAACACAGATTCTAGCAACTTACTCATGACGCACAGGAGACTTATTGGCCTGTACTGAGAGGGGGATGAGCGATCACCTGAATTCTTAAATACAGGGCATACTGATGAGGTTTTCCAGGGAGATGGGAAACTATTCTCCTTAAGACAACGTTTAAACAGTTTTGTAAGTATGGGCGCTAATTCAGGTTGAAGTTTTTTGAGTACTATAATTGGAATACCATCAGGGCCAGTTGCTTTACTCGAATCAAGGTTTTTGATTAGCTTCGCAACATCACGTACAGATATACGTATATCACATAGCGTGTTTTCTGATACAGGAGGAAATATTGGGGGTTGGCGGTCTTGGTCGCAAAGGGTAGAATTTGCTGCAAAGTTCTTGACAAAGAGTTTGGCTTTGTCTGATGCTGACGAGATTACCTCAGGTCCATTGATAATAGTTGGGATGGAGCACACGCTTCTGTTCAGGATTCTGTTTGCTATTTGCCAAAACTGGTGGGAACCAAGCCGCTGCTCAGCTACTTTGGACTTAACAGATTGAGCATACAACTCTCTTGCGTTCCTTATTACTTTCTTACAATGGTTGCTGGCAGTCCTGAAAACGGCTTTAGTTTCCATACATCTATTACGTTTGAAGCAGTGGAAAAAGTGATTTCTGTGCGCAATGGCAGCAGCACATTCTGGAGAGAACCATGGCTGGCTGTTAGGTTTTTTCTGAAACTTTTTAGAGGGTATGAAATGGTCAATACCTACAATTAACCATTCAGTTAGGTCTAATACTATAGAGGACACATCCTTTTTAAACATGGAATGCAGAGGTAGATCAGATATAAATGTACGGAAGCTATCCCAGTCAGCCTTAGTGTATCGATATACTGTACGATGAAGAGGTACATCTGGGGACTTATTACATTTCATTTTTATCTTAATTGATACAACAGAGTGGTCGGAAGATCCAAGAGGCGACAGAACAGAAACTGAACATAGTTCAGGGCAAGTTGTGAGAAAAAGGTCTAGTAGGCTCGCATACTGGCCATCATTATCGGGCACACGGGTAGGTTCCTGAACAATTTGAGTGAGGTCATAGGCAATGGAGAAATCATGACAGAACCTCCCCTCATCATCGGTCTTGTTTGAGTGGGTCAACCATTCAACGTTGTGAACATTGAAGTCTCCACATATATGAATGTTAGCTGAAGGATAAGTAGAAAGGACTTGGTCAATTTTCTCAGATATGCTTTGAAAGATAGTAACTCCACTGTTGTGGGGGCGATAGAGAGTAAATATAAATGCAGTAGTGTGAGCTAAAGCAACCCGGAAGCACATATAGGGTAAGTTAGGATCTTCCCTGGAGATGTCCCTCCCACATGGAAAGCTATCTTTAATATAGGCACATATTCCATGCCCATGGCGATCTTGGGGGTCAGATTTAGAAGTTAAGTTAGAGTATCCTGAAATTGCAAACTCATCTAGGGAAATAGCCTGTCCAATGCCAGTTTCACTTAAAAATAAAAGGTCTGGTTTAGTCTCCTGTAATTGGGTTTCAACCTCTGGAAGGTTAGAACGAAGACCCCTGATGTTGGAGAAGGAGACATGGTAGTAGGGGTCTACGTTGGAAGTTGGGGAACCGGGTTTAATCGTGTATTTTTTCTTGAAACTTGTCATGATGAAATTTTGGAATTTGTGGACTAGGTCGACAGATTTACTTAGAGCAGGACAGAGAGGGGAAATTAAGAGAGAAAAAGAAACGAAGAATTTTTTATTTTTTTTTATTTGTAGTTAATGATAAGGTAAAGCCGTAACAATTACCCACTAGTATGGCATCGAGAGGCCCCACCAGAAGCTACTGCATGGTCCAGAATCCATTCACCAAATGGCAATACAGCAGCCCCAGTACTTTGCACCTGCTGATAGGACAGCCTCCTTAGTGGTTAATCCAAGGTTCCTTTCGTAGCAGTTAGAACTCAAAATTGAAATATACAACAGCAATCAAGCGTGGCGCAAAGCAACAACTTTTATTAACTGTGACAGACACGATGATCCTGGATCCAGATTGAACGCTGGAAATGTCTCCGACTTGTTTCATTCCCGTCATAAAAGAGTTCGTCTTTGTCTGGTATACAATTTTAAAATTAATGATATTCTTAAATCATAGGTTGCGAGTGAGAATTCAAACACGGTCCCATTGATTATACCGGTGTTAACATAGACGCCCCGTGGTGTCTTTATTTTATCATTTAGGCAGTGAATCTAGAAATGTACTTATGCAAATCAAGTTGGTTTGCATAAGTCAAATTTAAGTCAATAAAAGAAAAAACATAATTTACGTTCGAGGTCGAGAATCGATTTTCTGAACTTGGTGTTGTGAACAGCAACATAAAGAAAAAGATGAAGCAGAGAAGGGAGGGAAAACGTCGATGGAGCTTAGAGTTACATTATTTTGATTGAGTCAACAAGTCGATTCATTTAATTCAGTGAAAATTATCTTTAACAACCCCCACAAGTCAGTATTGAAATGCTTCTCTGATAGACTTTGAAACCCCGTTTACTATTGATTAGCAATTGAGAAACAATAATCAATCTATATGCAGCAGATTTATAAAGTTTTCTGAATGATTTGTGAAAGTCTGAATGATTGAGTAGTTGCTGATGAGTGATAGAATTATTTGAACTGATCGACAACATAAAATATTATCGAGCTCTAATCCCAACGTAAAAAAACAAACAAAAGGTTTCAGTGACTTAAATATAAGTTAGTATAATATAATTGTTTTTATGAGATCAAATCTTTTATTTTCTTTCTGCTATCTTGTTTTTTTATTTTTTTTTCATTAAGAGAATGTGCATGTAAATTTAGAATGTGTGGGGGAAACCATAACTTGGGCCCTGTCTGTGGGGCATTAGAATATGCCGAATGCCCCCCTGCAGAGGGTAAAAGTCCCTCAATGGGGGTTTTGGATATGACCTTAAACTATATCCAGTGGTGAGGTCCCAGCTTGTGGGCTTTGGGGAGTGTGGAGCCACCCTTTAATTACCATTGCTCCCAGGTCCACTCTGACCCGGAGTGGTAGTACCTGTTAGGGTCCCAACTATGGGCTAAATAGAAACCGACGTGAAAACAACAAATATATTCTATTAAAAAAATTTTTCTTCAAAATCTTTAGATTCGGCATTAAATAACTCGAAAAGGGTTTATATGCCGTAAAACAAAAACAACCAACCAAACCAAACCATAACTTACCTGAAAAGCACGAGTTTCGTGTTTTTTCCTCTAAGAAATAAAAAAAGTTAAAATGTATGACTGTAATGTAAATTTACATGTGAGATATGCAAATTAGAGGCGAGGGAGTTTGTTGAATGGGTATAAAATAGGAAGGGAAAGTAACCACTGGCGAGTGGGAAGATAGCGTGTTAGGAGAAGTCGTGTCGAAATGAAATTATTGAAACTAAATCAGAAAAGACAGAATAACAGATTTGATTCGGTTCAAATACTGTAGAGAATGGATGGATTTCAATATATTTATCTTGGTGATATTATATGGTAACACTTTCTGGTTTTCATAACCGGTCATCACTGATCATACAAAATTTTCATTATCAAATCCCCGTCATAGAAGTGAATTTTATTTCCACCACAATTCACCCGCAAGTCTGGTTTCAGTGGAAGACAAAATCCAACTCTCGCGGTTGAATTAGTGCTTTTTTATTCACCTTCTTTCTCTCGCAATGTATTCCGGCACAGAGCCCTGAAAATATCATGGAATATGAAGCTAAAATTCGAAATATTTGATAATATTGAACAAATGCCTTTTTTTCAATACGTCGAAGAAAGTATTATATCAGCACGTTTTGGTTAGATATCATATTTTAACTAAGTACTAGATTTTGTGTAATATCTGTTTTGTAAGCTATGGTCAAAAGGAAAGTTAACAGATTTTCTTTATCATCCAACATTATATTTCGGGCATATATTTCATAGTTATTTGCTTCCTTTACTTATTGTATATTTATGTAAATTCGAAACAGTTTTTACCCTCCTTTATGTTTAACTGGAACGGGCATAGTAGATGAGTGACCGCAATCTTTCAACATCCCTTAGTTATCTGTTTCTTTATTTTATTACTAACTATATATCATGATATTCTTTTCAGCTCTCTGGCTATCTTTTTTTTTTTTTTTTTTTTTTACATAGGCATCACCACATTAACAAGGCCCAGAGGCCACTCAAGGATAAGGGTTAAAGAGTGTACAGTAGAAATTGGACAATATAGTAATCATTAGTAATGAAAATTTGGTAAATTTGATAACTTATATGGAATGGCTCATCAAGAACTTATTTACTTTAGACTTGAACACAACCATATTGTAGTCAGCCGGAAAGCAGGAAAACGGAAGACAATTCCACAGGCGTGCAGTTCTAAGAAAGAAGCTTTGTTCATGGAATCTACGATTAGGTTTAGGCACAGATAAAGAGTGGGGGGAATTATTGATAGTGTTTACAGCTAGACGAGTGTTTCTTGTGAAAGTTTGGCGAGGGGGGACCATAGATTGAAGCTCAGTCGAACACTTTCCATGAAAATAACGATACATCAGAGACAAACTCGCAACATCTCTTCTGTGAGATAGAGGTTGCAAGGAGGAGAAAAGAACATCTCCTACGAGGCTACGAAGTCTATTTTGAACTCTTTCAAGGCAGGACAAGTCCTTTCTAGCAGCTCCTGCCCAGATGTGGCAACAGTATTCCATCCTTGGACGTACCTGGCTCTTATATAGATAGAGAATAGCATCAGCAGTGAGATATTTACCGGATCGATAGAAAGATCCCACCATTTTTCCAGCGGCCTTGGCAACAGATTTGATGTACGTGTTCCATTTAAGATCAGGAGTAATGGTCAAGCCCAGAAGCTTGTCAAAACTTGAGGCCTCCTGAAGACGAGAGCCATTCATTTCAATTGATGCCAAATGTGGATTAGAATGTTGATGATGTAAAGAGAGAAGCTTGGTTTTAGATGCATTAAAAGTAACTAGCCACTCCTTTCCCCATTGTACTACGTGCTCAAGATCAGAGGAGAGAGAATTGGAGAGAACTTGGTCGTTTACTGTCTTAGATGTGCTACCATAAATGGTAGTGTCGTCAGCATAAATGTCTACAAATGATGTAAGGATGTGATTTGGAAGATCATTAATGTAGATCAGGAAAAGAGTTGGGCCCAGGATGGACCCCTGAGGGACACCGGCATTAATACTGTGAGCTTCTGATTTTTGCCCCTCAACTACTACTCTTATGAACCTATCAGAAAGAAATAATTTAATAATTGAGAAGACATTTCCAGCTATACCATAGCTAGCGATCTTATGAAGTAAACCTTTATGCCACACCCTATCAAAGGCCTTAGATATGTCAAGAGCAATTGCCCTAGAAAGATTGCCATCGTCGAGAGATTTGCTAATCCTATGCGATATAACTGTAAGCACATCTGCTGTAGATCTAGCAGAACGGAAACCATATTGAGTGTCACTAAGAAGGTTATTTTTGTTGAGATGGTTGATTACTTCTGTATTTAACACAGATTCTAGCAACTTACTCATGACGCACAGGAGACTTATTGGCCTGTACTGAGAGGGGGATGAGCGATCACCTGAATTCTTAAATACAGGGCATACTGATGAGATTTTCCAGGGAGATGGGAAACTATTCTCCTTAAGACAACGTTTAAACAGTTTTGTAAGTATGGGCGCTAGTTCAGGTTGAAGTTTTTTGAGTACTATAATTGGAATACCGTCAGGGCCAGTTGCTTTACTGGAATCAAGGTTTTTGATTAGCTTGGCAACATCACGTACAGATATACGTATATCACATAGCGTGTTTTCTGATACAGGAGGAAATATTGGGGGTTGGCGGCCTTGGTCGCAAAGGGTAGAATTAGCTGCAAAGTTCTTGACAAAGAGTTTGGCTTTGTCTGATGCTGACGAGATTACCTCAGGTTCATTGATAATAGTTGGGATGGAGCACACGCTTCTGTTCAGGATTCTGTTTGCTATTTGCCAAAACTGGTGGGAACCAAGCCGCTGTTCAGCTACTTTGGACTTAACAGATTGAGCATACAACTCTCTTGCATTCCTTATTACTTTCTTACAATGGTTGCTGGCAGACCTGAAAACGGCTTTAGTTTATTTGCTCCGTTTCCCCTTTTCCTTAATAATCACCACGTGGTCAGCTGGAACAGCAAAGTCTACGATTTGACAGGACTTTTCTTTCTTGTTAATTATTACGACATCCGGTTTTCTTGCTTGGATGGGTTTATTAGTTAGTTTGTATGCCCATGTCTCATAGGAATTTGTGATTCTCGTTTTCAAGTACTGTTGCTGGCTTATATTTGTATCATTTGTATACACGCTCGAAGTGCAGTTGTTTGCATAATTCCCAGTGTACTGCCCTTTCCACTTGGTCGTGTCTTTTCTTGTATTCTTTTTATCCAGTTTGCTGCATTCACTTACTATATGGTTTATCGTTTTATCTCTTTGTCCACAGAGACTGCATTTACTGTTTTCTTATGTTTTGTCTATCTTTGCATTGATGTGGTTGGTTCTTATCGAGTTATCGTGTTGCGGTTATTAGGAATTCAGTTTATCAGCTTATGTTTCCTTTTCGCATCCATGTCCAAGTGTTTTTGTTATTTTCTTGTCATCCGTTTGAATCTTCCATGTAGTTGTTTTTTGGGGCTAGTTTGCTACATTCACTTACTATATGGTTTATCATTTCGTCTCTGTCCACAGAGTCTGCATTTGCTGTTTTCTTGTGTTTTATCGATCTTTGCTTTGATGTGGTTGGTTCTTATCCAGTTATCTTATGCTGCATTTATTAGGGATTCAGTTTCTCGGTTTCATGTCCTTTTCGCATCCATGTCCAAGTGTTTTCGTTAATCTCATCTTTTGTCATCCTTATGGATCTTCTGTGTAGTTGTTTCTCTTCCCATTTTTCTTTTTTTGTCTTATCCTTTATCTCTCTGTTTTCTGTTTTTTCGATTTTTTTCAATGTCTCTCGCTGCCATGATTATCCGTTCCGTGTTTTGCGTTTGTAGTTTTCTAATTCTTTTTTTTTTGTCATGCACACATTCTTCTATACAAACTAGTCTTCTCCTGCCTTCTTTCCTTTTTACGTAGAGTCCATTTGATTCCAATCTCTCACATTCTTTTTTCAAAGTTTTTCAGTATCGTTCCTAGCGCTGCTACTATTAGTGGTGTTATTTTTACTTACTTTTCCATATCCTTTTGAGCTCTCTGACCAGTTCCGAGTATTTGCATCACTTCTCAGTCTCCTTAATCTTCACTCTGTGGCTGCTGGAACGGCAAAATCTACAATCTGGAAGGAGTTTTCCTTCTTGTTAACTATCATAACATCGGGTCTTCTTACGTGGACGGGTTTATCCATTTGTGTATCAATGTCCCATAGTATCTTTTGACTTTCATTTTACTGTACTGTTGCCGGTTTGTGCTTGTACCACTTGTGTGTGGGATTAAAATACAATTGTTTGCATAATTGCCAATGTACTGACTTCTCCACTTTATCGTGTCTCTTTTTAAATTCTTTTTGGGCTAGTTTGTTGCATACACTTATGTGGTTTGTTGTTTCGCCTCTTTGTATGCAGAGTCTCCATTTGCTGTTTTGTTGTGGCTTATCGATGCTTGCTTTTATTTTGTTGATTCTAATTTCGTTATCTTGTGCAGCTGTTATTAGTAATTCTGATTCCATATTTCGGTTTCCTTTTTGTAGCCATTTCTAAGTATTTTCGTTCATCTCTTCTTTTGTTATCCTTTTAATTATCCGTACAGCTGTTTCTCTTTCCATGTTTCTTTCCTTATTTTATTCGTCGTCTCTTTTCCCATTTTGTTCGTTTCTTCCGTGTCTCTTGCTGCAGTAATTATTCTTTCAGCATTATGTATTTTTCTAATTCTTTCTTTGTGTTATTTACACAGTCTACTATACAGACCAGCCCTTTTTCTCCGTCTTTCCTTTCCCATATAGTCGGTTATTATTATCCTTTGGGTGTAGTGCATTAGGCATCGTCATGAGTTTCCTGGTATTCTGGTCGAGATTTCTTTAATTTTTCTTTGGTTTAGTTTATAAACGGTCCGGAGTATTTTATTTGTGGCACTATACACGTGTTTATTCCTTTAATACGTTTTCGACTATTTACTTTAGTTTCAAGGAGTTTTCTTGTTCTTCTGAAGTATCTCTTTCCTATTTTCTTTTTCATTTCTGTTTCTTTGATGGTGTCTGCTTCCAGCACTCCCAAGTATCTTTAGCTATCAAGTTCACCTTACGATCCCATTTCTGTTTTATTAGGCAGTACTATACCTTCTGTCATATGTATTTATTGTAAGAAAGAGCATGGAAAAATTAAAAAAAAAAGAGATGAAAACAGGGGAGAAAAGAAGAAGCGAACATAAAAAATCGTATAAATGTTAAAATAATCCGTCAAATGGGTGCGAACACTAAAGCCTGGTATCCATTGCTCTACATAGACGCCATCGGGACATAGTCTTGTTTTATTTTATTTTAACCAATACCGCTAAATGCGCATGTGTGGTTGCTGAAAGGAACGATTTCTTGTGACCCTCACTGAATTCGTTGCTTTCAATAACAAAAATAATGAAACACGTAATAATACATTTATAAATAATGACCTCCTCCCCACAAAAAGAAACGAAAATTATTTTAGTAAGATATTCGGCGAACATTTACGTAATTGCCCCTTCTAAATTCTACAATTGACAATTTTTTTCTTGTTTAACGTTAAACTGATTGATTAAAAACTTAACTTTAAGAAAAAATATAAATGAAAATGCAAAAAAAAAAAAAAAAATGATGACTTTTATCGTCGGGGATCAGTCTTCAATTATAACGTTCTACTAAATTGAACACGTACTTTGTGACCATCACCGAGGAAAATCTTGTCACAATAATTTTCTCGGTGACGGTCACAAAGTACGTGTTCAGTTTAATAGAACGTTATAATTGTAAACTGATCCCCGACGATAAACGTGAGATAAACGTGAATAAAGTCTAAATTGTGTAATTAAGAAGGGGGTTCAATTTCCTAGACGTACGCTAGAGTTTTGTTCATATTTTTCATCTTATAAGTTTTGCCAATCGATTCAACGATATTCTTTATTAAATCAAATGATTAAAGGAAGAAAGCTCATACGAGTTACTTTGTTTTATTTTTAATGCAGAAGACAAATGTTTTACAAACGATACCATAACATGGACTATTCAAATGGGAAAATATTGTTTCTGCAGCTTTAAACTAAATTATGAATGAATGCTTTATGTAAACGCGTGGTGATTGAGCCGCCGTCTTGGTTAAGGGCTGATGTGTTCGTTTTTTTTTGTATGATCCGGAATAATAGAATTTCAAGGTGGCAACAATGAGAATCGGCGAAATGTTACTGGGGAGAAGTCATTATTTTCGAATAGTGAAGTGTAATGGTAGTCGTATGCGTATGAATGTTTAATCCAGTTAATAAGGGTGTCAGGTCAATATAGTTGTAATGGTTATATATTTACTTGGACTTGACTGGGAGAGTGGGAGGACTTATCAGGTTAGAGGAGAAAATACGAACTACTTCGTCTGTAGATCTGGGCAGTAGTGATGATGCCTCTCCTAGAATGTAGTATAAGATTTAATTATAACGATTAAATGTGCATAAAACGACGTAGTGTAGTTACATGAGACGAGGGTTGAAGGTTTAGACATAATTAATTTGTATGTGGCATCTGTTAATGAAAACCTATGGCAATTTGGTGCAGAGAGGAATTTCTGCAATCAAAATATATACAGAATTAAGTGCTATTGAAGAATGCCACTGAGTTACATGGTAAATATTATTGTGGCAAGGCTGCTGACAGAAACGCCGTCATCCCAAGCGATTAGACTGGAGATGGAGCCACGGATGCATCCCGAGTGAATATTTTATACAGCCTAGTTTACAACTTCTGATGAAGACGGTTTCATGAGATCTGGTTGGTCAACGGAATAACAATGGTCACACAATGATGAAATTGTTTTTTTCTCTGCCACATAAGCCGAACTGTTAAAGATCAAACATCCGAGCGGTACGACAATTGTATGCTATTATTTACTAAATAGTTATAAAATAAAACATTCAATTAATTTTAAATAGTGTATATGTTCAAAGCAGCGAGTAATCAAATATTAATATATGTTGTAAAATGTTTTACAATTAATTTAAAATTCTTCTTTTTTTACAAATAATCTTTTCTTTACTGTTTCAATGTAATCTAGTAAATGCTGTTAAAAAAACAACAAAAACACCATAATAAAGTAATTTATATATAAATAATAGAAGCAGAAGAGTATTATAAGCATTATCCTAAAATCTAATAATCCACAGCAGAGGACTTTCCTTTCTCTTTCTCAGTATTGCCATGGTGTCAAGTTACCGTCCATTTTTTTGTAAATAGTCACAAATATGCTTGTCGATAGATAGGCACGTTACTGACATGTCACGACCATGCGTGCTAAAAATAGCGACGACTTTTCTAATAAAAAAGAAAAAACCACATAACTTAATGAAGTGTTTCTAATTTAGGACAGAAAAATTAAATAAAGAAATGAAAAATTATAAAAAAATTCGTCTTTGTAAGCCAACAACCGCCTGGTTTGAGATCACCACTGACACCAACCTTCGTCTGTCTGCATCACTCCGATTTAACCTGTCAACTCCTTTTATACATGTCTCCCGCGTGATTTCACGTGATTTTGCGTGACTTCCACCAGAGCACACCTTTTAAAACTATGGGCGCAATCTTGATTTCTCTCTTTCTTTCGCCCAACCTCACCCGACACACACGCGGCAAGACCTCTGTTCGTTTGATCTGTTTTTCCCCTTTCTTTTTCTCTTTTCCTTCTGCTAACTTTAAACAACACTTAATTTTTCGCAACATAAACAAAAGACTGAGACACTCCTTACAACCAGCGAACCATGCAATTTTCAGCAACTCCAGCGGTTTCCAGCTCATTCCTGCAACCTCCTACAATTCTAACGGCTCCAGCCTCTCATGCAGCTCCAGTATTTCCATCAACCGATCCCAGCGCTTTCAGCCGCCGGCTCCAGTGTCCGTCGATATCCAGGTACCAATTCCAGTGCCCGTCGACGTCCAACCACCGTTCCAGTGCTCATTGACGTTTAGCTACCAGCTCTAGTGTCCTTTGAGGTTCGGCTACGCGTTCCAGTACTCACTAAGGTCCAATGACCTGCTCCAATGCTCGCTGACGTCTAGCTACCCGTTCTGGTGTCTAATGATATCCAGCAGCCCATTCTAGTGCCTATTGACGTCCAGTTACATGTTCCAGTGTCCACTGACGTTCGGCTACTAGTTCCAGTGCATGTCGATGTCCGGCTACTAGTTTCCAACATCAGATCCCGACTATACGACTCGGACCAACCTGAAGCAAGACATCCTACCTACGGGACGCACGAATTTCAACCCCACGATACGCACGTTCTTGCTCCAACCGATTCTGTGTTTGTCATCTCTTTGCTATTGCCTTTATCTCTTTACCTTGTGTCGACGTTCTCAATTGCACGGTCGATTCGCACCTTTACCTATTGATCCCCTGCAACTGTATCAAAGATTAAGTGTAACTTCCATGAACGAAGTTTCTTTCTTAGAGCATCTCGTTTGTGTAGCAAAATACCACGACGCTAGTTACCAACCATGTAAACTAATACTTGTTAAGCCGTCCTCTTCGATGATAAATTTCTCTTAATTTTTCTACCCATTCCACGACTGTTTTCAATCCTCCCGAGACTTACTGTTCGACCGACGATCTTTTTAACCCTTTGCCTCGAGTAGTCTCTCAGGCCTCCATAGGCGATGAACCATTGGTAAAAATATCATCCTACAATAAAATATTTTAAGATAGTAAATTAAAATTAAAATTTAGTATTAAAATGATAAATTATTGTTTTAGAAATATACATATTTAAAAATTGCTGTTTAAAATTTATTTCATTTTTGAAATATTTAATTTTAGTACTGCTGTTAGATTATTGAATAGAATTAATAAAAAAAAAAAAGGAAAATAATTCTTGCATGTTTAAAATTCGATGTATTGCAACAGCCAGCCGGTGTTCCAAAATAAAAAAAAACGTCAATGATATATGTTTTTACGCTATTTAGGTTTTCAGAAATATATCGATTTAAATATTATATTTTAAAGGTGTCGATTTTGTCCATTTCAAACTGTGCGCTGATCAATTTTTGTCCATTACCATCATGCATTAAATAAGAAGCACCAATTTGCGATTCATTTTCTACAATCTTGTTATTTTTCTTTTTGTCCAATTTGTACTACATGCGCTCGGCTTTTATTTATTACCTTTCTTCATTGTTCAACACCTTGTCTTATATATAAAATAAAGTTAAGCGTTCATCTATATCGTTGAACGGTATAGCTTTCTATTAATAAAACCGCATATGCAAACCTGCTTCGATATCGATATAGGCCAAATATTGATGTGTGTTTTCGGAAACTATGCATTTATTTCGTTCACTTCCATTAATTCTTACATTTTGTTGTTATACATTTTCTACTAAGATAGGCATCCTTAGAAAAATCGGAGGAAATTTTACTCTTACGCTCTGATAAACTTCTACTCTCACTCACCTTCATTAAGAAGACTTCTTTATAGCACATATCCGCATGCTTATAGCACCATTATTATTTTATATTTCGATCGTGATATCGCATTTTATTTTTCATTCTTGATTGACAGAAAGAAAGATTATTATATTTTCTTATAGCCAAGATTAAGCGGTTTTGGGAGTCACTGACATTATGCTTGCATGAACATTCATACTTTTGTATCTTCATTTACTCTTAAAACGTTTTACCTAACAGTTTTCGAACCGTATAATTGATTCAAAAACATGTATTTCCTAGTTACGCCGAATGCACAAATCTATTTAATTTCCCTTTTTCTCAGCTTATAGATATCGATATCAAACATACTGCTTTCATGCATTCAAAGGGCATACTAACCAACATTGTTTTTAATCAATAACACGTTTGCTACTAAATGGTCGCTTACATTGTCTTACAAAAACACTATGTTTTACATTAGTTTCCTTTTAATGCATTCTACATAATATCTTTCAAAACAATCTAAATTATGTAAAAATGAGATTCTCGGTCCACGTCGGATTGATTTAGTTATTTATCTTTTTTCTCTAATAAAATTTCGATTTTGAAGGAGTTAACACAAAGTAATTTCAATCATATTAAACAATAATTTCAATCATAAGAAACATTACGTTGCATGCGTGTCTTTACATCTAGCCTTGAGGTAGCAGACAGCCGCTTTTCATCTGGTCGCTGTGGTCACGTTTAATGGTGTAACCACTCGTAGTTCCTACTGCGCTGAGAACATGTACACGCACAAAAATGCTACCACGATGTCATACCTTTTTATAGTAGACATTATTTCTTGAAATAAAATTCCTATTTTGAAAATAAAGATTCCTTTCACAATTTAATTTACTTACATACCTAAATTATAAGAATAAAACGCAAAATGTCTTTTTGTTTACTATGAAAGATAATAAAAAAACGAGGTTTTTGTGTTCATTACAGGTTAGACGGTCACGGAAATCTATCCTCTCACGCATTAACTTCTTCTCTAAGAAATTATGATTTATTGTTTATTGTTCAAGAAATTTTGTGGGTTTTCAGACGGATCAGACCAAACTATATTGTCTTTTAATAGTTCCGCCGGCGAGAAACATATTTACCTATTCTATTACACCCACAGCGCACACGTAGTTTCCATTAGTGTTATGCTTAATGAAGAGTACTTATTGTTTATCAACACTGGCACTACGATATCATTGCAAATTTCTGAGCGGTACATTGCTCTATATTGATATTTCTTATAATAATTTTTATCAAAAATCTTAACTTTGCTCTACATTACAGCTAAAATTCAAATTCACCCTTTTCTGTATATTTGTTATTCTTCTTAAAAATAACAAAAAAATACTTCATTTACAAATACTCTTATAGCTAGAAATTATTAATATCTTTCGAGTATTTGTATTGATGCTTCGGTTCAATTTCGAAAGACAAAGGATTCCCCCTGTAGGGGCAGCTGCGCGTGTGATTATGTGGTGAGGGTTGCGCAACCTCAACCACACCTCACCTGAATCGGCACTGCTTGAGTCCAGTGGCAAGGAGAAGTCCAAGACGACTGGAAACAATGCCGAGATAAGCAGAGAGCACATACAGCACCTGGAAGTCCAAAATTATCACTCATCTGGTACTAGCCAGGCTCATCGTTGCTTAACGTAGGTGATCTGACGGGAACCGGCGTGTCAAACGTGATTATGCCGTATTTATGTATTGACACAATAATCCCCCAAAGTACGTTTATTAATTTTATACTTACAGAACACTATAATTACAGGGTGGGACGATAAAATTCTCGCCATAGAAAGGACGACATGATTCCATTTCCGTTTGATAAAAACAGGTTTTCTTTGTTTGTTGCGGATCATCTACAAGTTGACCCGTTATGTACAAATTCCAAGAGCAATAGAAACCTTCTATGATGTCTGAACGAGCGAGATCGGAGATGCGCTGCTGTACAACTCATGTACTCTACCGATCCAAGTTATGACAACAGGACCATTCTTAACACTCTCAAAATGCTAATTCGGACGGTTCAACGCTTAAGGGCATCGCTCAACCCTTTGGAGGTGGTGGAGCGGAAGCCGAAGGCCGAGAACACCGCCAGGAAGACATGGATCAAAAAGTTAATCGAAAAAGTCCAGGCAATCATTGATGAAACTCCCGAACTATTTGGCAGATTGTCAGTGATTTAGGCGTCTCACACACAACTGAATGCAAGGTAGACTTGAAATGTAGGTTCTGCAGGTGCCAGACAAACTAGATCTTGATTGAGAAGGCAAATAATCCGTCAGGTTGCTCAATAAACTGAAACATTCCAAGATATAAAACGTGCTCTGTTTTTTTTTTTTTTTTAGTAAAAAGAACTTCTGCCAGAAACAAGTGCACAACAGCCAGAATAATCGCAGGATTGCCACGAATAACAGGGACGTGCCCGCGGATGACGAAAGCAAAGTTTCCAGTCACGGTTATGGTCTTTGGCGCGGTTTCAAGTCAGGGCTACATCATGTCACCTCACATCTTGAAAGTCAACACAAACGTGTACCTGGATGTGCTGAAGAATGTGATTATCCTTTGGTGCAACCAGGTGGTCGCTGGCAAACCCTGGGTGAGTCAGCAGAGCTCGGCGTCGGCCCACAAGTCAAAGAGACCCAGGTTTGACTTCAAGAGGAGTGCTACGACTTTGTACCCTTTCATACTGCCCCCCTCCTTCCCCGACCTCAACCCGCTGGACTACTTCGTTTGGTCATACGAGAACATCACCAATATGACCTCCCACAACACGAAAGCCAGTCTGATCGCCGTTATCCGCTGAGTATTCGCCGCGTAACTTACAAGCATGTTTCTTCTTCTGCCTTGTCCAGAAATAAGAGATGGAAGTTCGATGGCCATTGATTCAGTTCTCTCTTTAACCTTTGTAAATATCTACTAAAACTTTTCATCATTTCTTAATTCTCCCAAGCTTTGCAGTACCGTATCCGCAATTCTGTAGAAGGCAGCTAAATCAAGGTCTCTCTGTTGTAGCACGTTAGATGCATAGGCAATTTCTTGAAAAATTGGGTTAGAAATCTCAGGACAAACAAGAAATTCAAAGTTAATATTTTTCAGCAATATTGAGGCATCCCTTGCTGATGCACCAGGAGGATCATTTTGCAATGTTTCTTCTAAAAATTGCTTCAAAGCTTGAATGCTCTTCCTCGTGATTCTAAGAACTGATTCTCTACAATCCTATCTTGAGTCTGATAGCTTCTGAAGTTCAATTAAGCGGTCTTCTAGAAACAGCGTTCTCTGTATTTCCATGAATGCAGCATGCCGTTTTGAAGAGTTAGCAACAAATGCATACAGTTTTCCATCAAACTGAAAAAAATGACAAAGTGAATATTTGATTTGAGACTTTCGACTAAGACTAGATTTAGGCAGTAAGCATGGAAGTGTACATAGAGTACCTTTGGGTTCTGTCTCCGAAGTCTGGACTGCAATCCCACTCGTATTTGCTGCCCTATCATATCCTTGTACACGCATACCGTTTATGTTCAGGTTATTTATGTTAAGCATAGACATCATTGGATCCTCCAGTGCCTCGTCAGTTGTTTGCACATTGAATACATACATGAAACTTTCTTTTATTTTGAAGTCATGTACATTATTTCAACAAAAGAAATTTGTTCTGTATCTGATACATCAGTCGTTTCATCCATGAGGATAGAGAAGAGCTTTCGCTTGTGAATTTCTTCTAATATTACTCTTCTAACTGAAATGGCCAAAGCCTTGATTCGATCATTCTGAACACTGTTTGAAAGTAATGACACTTGGGGTCTTTTCGGTGTTTCTTATTTTTTCTTTACGTTCAAGATGCAGTTTAACCACACTATCATACTTGCTAAACATTTCCACAAGTTCAAGAAAATTTCCTCTATTTTCACGTGTAGAGCTTTCGCTGTTGGCTTTAATGGACTGCCGTGTCTTGCCAGGTACAGAGTGATGGAAATCAACCTCCATAAACTTTCTCGGTTTCTTTTCTTCTCTTTGTCTCTAGCAACTTCTAATTTGTGATCAGCTGTTTCTAAAGCAATACCCAATGCTTGGCTTTGTAAGCCTTTCCATCGAACTATACCAATCATGTGAGATTCTGAAGTAGTGGGCTCCTTTATTTTCTCTAAAGCTGTTCTCCAACCGCTTATGCCATTTGATTTGCAAGCTGCTCAGCCGCTGAAATTTCCTTCATTCAAAAATAAATGACAGCTGAAGTAAAATATAGCATGTTTCTGAGGTGAATACTCTAACCAAAAGTTCCTTTCATACTATTTCTTCTGAAAAGAGTGTTCTTCTTCATTCTTGAGATATGAAATTACTGGTTGACATGGGCCATACTTATTGCACAGTGTAATGAAAGACTCACTAATATACATCTTATAAGTAACAACATGTGCAGGATCATTTGGTTGCTGTAATTCGGGAAGCATGGAAAATGCCTCTTCAACTTCCGACATTTCTGCTTTCACATCAATCTGGGGTCCCTGTGGAGCAAGTCGTTTCTCAAGGTCATATTGTCTGCTTCATTTGGCTCGTCGACTGTTTCCATATTTTTAGCTTCTAACTCTTCACTATCCTGAGTTTACTTCCAGTCCTCCGAGTCCTCCACTTGCTCTGATGTTGAAGCTGCCATTCTAGGCTTCATCCAGTCATAAAAAGTTCTGTCACGTTTGGCACCATCTTGTCTATTCAGTTCTGGCGCCTTTTTCTTCTCTCCTCTATCATAATGTAGTACCTGGAAAAAATAATTATTATAAAAATGTAGGTGACCGAAGTAGAAATTATTGATGCTTTTGCCGAACAAGGACGGGGATATAATCGTCAATTTCTGGGCAGTTAGCGTGAAACGCTAGAAGGTGCCGCACGAAAGTTGGGTGATATATTTTCGTGCAAATATAGGCAAATTTAGTAAATAGGAAATAAATATTTAATCTTCGAATATGAGATAGCAATGAAAAATGGTTTTGCATTGTATCAATTAGTTTACTTGTTCTAACGAAATATTTGGAATTTTGTTTGCTGATTATAAAATATAGTTTGCATTTAACATAAGATAATAAAATTTTAGATATATCAGCGCCGGTCAAACGTTAGACAGTATCTTGAAAGCAGTATGAGCTGACGGGGCAAGGAGAAGAGGGGCAGATAACTCCAAAATGTTATGCCGAAAATGTTACTTGTACTGTTTTAACGTTATTTTAATAAAAACATTATCGTCTGCCCTACCATGATACAGAGTTTTTTTTAGAATTTCTTTCTGTCACGGGTACATATATCATACAGAATTAACTTTATGTAGTTTACTAATGTTTTTGTGAAAAGGCACAAACAGCTTCTGTTCTAATCAACCAATGCTATCGCTAAATTGGGTAATTTCTGTCATTTCTGTAAAGTACCCGGAAAATTCTGACAATAGCGCTGTCCTTATTCCACTTAAATACCAATATTTTATAATATTTATTTTAAGGATGACGAGGATGACAGACGACAACGAAGAAGGGCAAATATATCTCAGTCACACACACACAAAAATAGTAATTCCAGACACAAATTAATTTTGTAGAAAAAGGAAACCGCTGATAGAGTGGACGAGGAGGGACTGTGGACTAAAGAAACCATATTTCTTTTTAAAGAAATACAAATATTTTCCAAAATAGATATGCAAATACATTAGCTTTACAAACTTTTATATATATTCCATTTACTGTAAGACTCGTTTTGGGCAAATATGTCTTTAAAAAGGGTTATTCGAAACACAAATTAATTTTGTAAAAACGAACGATGATAGTACTTGCCATGTTGGCTATTATTATTATTATTATTATTATTATTATTATTATTATTATTATTATTATTCTGACGATGGCTTACTTAGGGTGTCACTGCTAACATGTAGTTTCCCATGAGGAAGTTCCTTGTAATACGGAGTAGCGTGTCTCCGTGAACCACAGGCCTATAATACATTTCACTGTAAAGGGCACTTTTAAAACATGAGTAAAATAGGCAGGTGTTTGAGCACTCTTAGCACTCTCTCTGCACGTCGCTGGTTCAGAGGTGAGAGCATGAGTTTTTTCTATTCTTTAATTTTCCCAAACAAAACCTGCACATGGGTCCCGCTAGTATAAAATATAGTTATCCACAGAAAGCTGTTTTTTTTTAAATACACGACTCAGCAGTGTGATTAGATGTAGCGAGTCCATTTCTTCCAAGATTTGAAACCTGGATGTCAGTTACTACCAACTTATATCAGATGTCTAACGAACCCACGGCTGAAAGTAGAGGAAATCTTGACATCTTTAATTGATACAGTTGTTTGCTTACAAATGTTCTGGTATTAGTAAACAAAAGGATTTTTCTATGAAAAATATTGCGTTACGCTAAGTGAAGGCTATAATTTTCTCCACTAACCTGCTCTACTCAAGGGGAGGTCAACAAGTTGCTCTGTTTTCGTTTTTTTCTCTTTTACACATTTCTTTCATTACACACCATTACGATAATGAGCTCATCATTGCACGCGCATAAACTGCATTAGCATCTCATTTCATACAATAAAAATATACTCAAAGCTAAAAAATAAATACAAGTAGTTAATAAGATAACTTGGGTTACGATTAAATATTAATTTTTAGACGAACATGCGAATACAAGTGAATAATAACCTTTAATTCACAAAATAACGCATTAGCTATTCAATCTCATTAAATAGATTTCTTCTTTTGCTCATACAACCACACTTCGATTTCTGACATAAGAAAACCATAAAAACCTATCATAATATCAACTACACGGCTGTGTAACAGTTTTAAATCAAATTATCTTTAAATGATCAGATATTTAAAGAACAATGTTTCACTTAAAAAAAATTTTTTTAGTTGTGTATTAGTTTGTATTTTTCGAGTTACGGCTTTCACGTTATTCTCACAACATTTAGGTCGATGTAATCTCCGATCCTTTTCAAGTGCGTCGTTCCGAACTCGGGAATCTTTATGATGAACTCGGAAATCTGTACAGATTCCCAAGTTCGACATAAAGATATCCGGGTTCGACAAGGCTTATTTATTTAAAGAAGGCTGAAGGTTACTTCTACAGAAACATTGTGGTAATAAATATCTACAATGAAGATAAAGTCTGAATAATACAAATAATACAAGAACAAGAATTGTTTTTCACAAATATAACATGAAAATACCAAAATAGACCTTTTATTTTTGCACGTGCCAAAATATCAACGTGTTAATCTAAAATATGTTAATCTGATTTTCTAAATATACAATACTTAGTATAGTTTACAAGATAAAAGTAATAAAGCCTTGACGAATGGACAGAAAGCGAGTCGCAATGAAACGTAAGAAGTAAGTCTAAAATTGTTTCTCTTCCTCCTACAAGGGGATGCGACACAAGGGTTGGAAAGTGAGATATTAAAAATCAGCGGACTGGGAAGAAGCGCACTCTGGCCGCAAAAAAAATGCTTGGGAGGTGAACCTCCTAGGACTGCACATGACTAGCATCATACAGCAAACAATAGGGGAAATGCTATTTCAATAATAGTCTGTTGTCTTTGGAGTATAGGGAAATCTACGGTTAGCGGAACCCTGACTTGGAGTGTTTTTTGGTAAAAAAGTCACCTATAAATATTTATATGTCAGTTGATAGTCGCGGTCTCAATAAATATCAACAGCGTAGTGCTTAATTCTTAGTACGTGATAATAAAATTTATCTTAAATCATATATTAGCTGATAGTGTTATCTACTGCATTAAATCTTCTCGATAAAAGTGGCAATCGTGGGCGTTCGTAGCAGCAAAATACAATCCATTTCTGCCGCGAAAATAAAGCAGCAGGAAGGAATTAATACTGTAGCTAACACAAAATAGCAGCAGGAGTTAGCCGTAAAAATTGTTTCCCACATACTCAATAGTATCAACATGTTGACCAAGTTTTTTTTTCGGTAAACTCTGACTTTAAAAGCGAAATTATTTACTTAGAAAAGTAATCTGTCGAAATGCATATAGTTTTCTTAGTGATCACAACAATTTTATTTTTTTTATGCAAGCCTTCGTATTTTCAAATGATGTTTACAGTTATTAATTCTTTGAGAGAGAAGCTTGATTTCAAAAGTGTTCCAATAACAATGTACTCTATTTTACATTTCACGAAACCTTGATAACCAATGTTGTACGAAATGCTGCCATAGACTGTTGTGTCGTGTCTTATATGTAAACGCATGTTCTGAGTATAACCCGAACAAGTGCGTCACGACTGACCTATTACAAAACACAATGGAATCTTGAGTACAAATTATAACGTGGTCAAGTCTTGACCTGTTCAGTTACAACTGTTGGTCTCGGCTATCTACAGAATTCTTAGCATCCGGAATCGGACGCCAAATATAACCGTCGTTACACACCTACGTTGTGTTAACTTTTTGATCCGGGTCACGAGGTCACTGGGTCTTATGAATGGGTTCATTCACAGTCAATCCCAGTTATCGAGTGTTACTATAACCGTAATTAATTCGACTCTCTCGGGTTCCGTGTGGCGCCCCCACCATAAAAAAGAAGAGCTTCATCCAATCGGTTGATGTGCTGTCATTGCTGTCAAAAGAAACACTCTCTACGCAGCTAGTGTTGTGTCCCTGTCGCATAAAAAACAGTGCTAAAAACTGTTGTCAACAATCATTCCAAAAGAGAAGAGAACGAAATTGGAAGACTGAGAAAAAAATAACATGTCCTTTCTTTTTCCGTGTCAGGTGCTCCCTAAAAGAAAAATAAAGATTCATTTTTAAAGTATTAAGTGTATTTATTCATCAAAATATGAAACATCAGATTCTATGATCTCCCCCTAACTGTCCAGCAACTTAGAAATGCCATTTTTGTAAAAGTCTTTTGTTTTACTCTGGAAAAGAAGTTATGCGCATCCGTTTTCAAGTTATCTGCAATATTGAATGTCCTGTTCTTCATATGATTACGTAAGCTCAAAGACAAGTGGACATCTTTTTTTTTTGGGGGGGGGGGTCTGGTGAATACGGTGAATGGAGCATAATTTTCCACTTTATTTTGGCAAGGGTCATTTTTGCAACGTGTGGTCGAACATTATCTTGGAGTAACAAAACCTGTCTTCTGTTTGCTAATGCAGGTTATTTTTTCAGCAAATTTTATTGAACACTTAAGAGTTGTTCACAATATTCGTTAGCATTAATGGGTTCCCCCATTTTTAAGAATTCATTATGTGTTATTCCTTGGCATGTCCAGCAAACAAAGCAAACGTTTTTTTTTGTTTTTTTTTTAAATAGTGGCCCCTTTAAAGTTTGTAGCAGAGGATCTCCGGCGACAATCAATGATGTTTCCTCTGTAAGTGTGTATGATCCACTTTTTATCACATGTCATAATTCGATCAAAAATGGTTTCTTTTATTGTTTACTGAGATATGATAATCATATGATAATTCTTTGTAGTTTGTAGCGTTAATTCATATGGTACCCATCTGCTTATCTTCCATTCCTTTCGCAGTCGGTACAAATGAAGTCTTAGGGTTTCAGCACTTACATTAAACCTTGAAGTTCCTGACATGAATCTGACTCTGTGACTGCCTTTAAATCGTCATTGTTTAGAGATATTGGTCGTCCAACTCGAATTTTTCATTGCCAGAGTAAAACTTTTGAAACAAGTTTTCATCAGTTCTTTCACTTACTGCATCTTCACCAAACGCTGTACATAGCTTACGAGAAGCATATGAAGCACTTGTGCGGAATTTTACCTCGTACAACAGAGAACCGCGAATTATCAATTTTATATCATCCATTTTCAAAACTCTAAAATAAGAAATAAAATAACATCTAGCTCGAATTGCGTACGCGTCGGCCTGGTCCCGCTCGTTCAGTTCTAAGTGCAGGGCTAACACGTCTCCCTCCAAGAACAACGGTATGACCGTGGCAACGTCAAATACTTTTTGAAGTTTTGACAACAGGTCCACTTTCGTTAACCAAGCCACCACGTCGCCTTTGCCACAAAATGGCTTTATCACGTTGTTCAGGTCGGTGAACATGGGCAAAATATTTTGAGTCCATTAAAAAAGTTAAAAAAAAAATCGTATCAGCAGTCATAAAACGTATGTCAAAATCCAACGCAAACCAACAACAATTGACGAGCAACAATAACCGTTACGGATTCTCGTTGTGCTTTTGTCTTTTCTCACCTTTTTAACGCGAGCTGTTTGTATGGAGCCCAGGTACGCCTCATTTGCATGCGTGCAGTGCTCTTTTGCGAGCCCACATGTTATAAAAACTACGGGCACCATCTTTGATTCTCTTCCTTTCTCAGCCCTATCCCGCACGACGCACACACACACACACACACACACACACACACACACACACACACACACACACACACACACACACACACACACACACACGAGGACGCTTAAGCGGTAAGCCTTCTTTGTTTCCCCCTCATCCCCCTTCTCTCTCTTACTTTAGACAACGCATTAGTCATGAAACATAATAAAAACTGAAATCATTAAGCAATTTACTTGTCAAGACAAGTTGATTCCTATATAGCTATGTTTGTTAGTAATGAAAAAGTGGAGCTTAAAATACGTAAAAATAAATAAGCAAAGACCTTTTGATCACATGATGTATGTATTGTAAACAACTGTCCAAGTGTTGATGGATCTGTATAAAAGTTTTCTGTCCAACAAACGAATAATTAGAGAAAAATAAAACAAAAAATAACAATTAGTAAAATATTATGGCATTTTTTTTTCTTTCTTTTTTTTTTTTTAAATCTCTCTCGGTTCCTGAGCAGTTCACAGTAGTTGCTAGTGTCTCGCTCGTAACCAGTTAACGAACCGACATAATATTTTATAACCTGATTCGTTCTTGCGTTCTTTTTCTCCTCGTGACTGAGACAACGAAATAGGCCTTTTTTTTAAAATTTAATTCGCAAGATAAATCCCTCTGTCTGTCTCCAAAAACTTCCTGGTCAGAATCTACAAGTTTTATAAGCAGGCTTTTTATTATCTGCTGTTTTCCGGGATACTATCCTTACATTTTCAGAAATCTTGACGATCTCGTCGGCTTACCATTCCGATCTTTGGTCTCCCTTAACTCTGTTGCAACTCAACTGCAACCTTGAAGAACTGTCTCCAACTGTTTCCCACTTCCAACTTCCAACTGCCTAAAATCGGGCACGCAGCCTTTTTTTTATAATGAGGGGGTGGTCGAGTCGGTAGGGCGCATTTTCTCTCATCAATCAATCCAAGCCCTCTACACAATTATTCGATAAAAAGTTGTTGGTTGTGCCAATTCCAGAGTTTTCGCATATCAATCCGGATTTAAGGATATCTTGCTATTATCACGATCGGTTGATATTCTGAGGTCACCAGAGGTTATTTCTCTAGTCTAGCCTGGATGACATTTTATCAAACAATTCGAGATCAAATCAAACTCGATAATTCTCATCGTTCTAATAATTATTCTTATCGCTGTTCTACCCGTTCAAGCTATCTCTTAGCCATATAAGGATAATATATATATATATATATATATATATATATATATATATATATATATATATATATATATATATGATGAGAATATTGGAAATAGTATTCCGACGAAATAGAGAAATTAAAAAGGAACAAACCAAGTCATGAAAGAAGTCTCGCAATAATGACGAAACATTAATGAACACATGACTTGGTTTGTTCCTTTTTTGTCTCTGTCCATCTCTCTCTCTCTCTCTCTCTCTCTCTCTCTCTATATATATATATATATATATATATATATATATATATATATATATATATATATAGGTATGCATATGTGTGTGTATGTGTGTATATGTATATTCATCCCGGTATATACTAGTGGAAAAATGGCTAACATAATCAGGGTCAGTATTAAAAATAGTGTAATACTTCCCATTAATCATGATAATCAGTTGACAGACCAGTAGCTCCACTTCACTTGACCCAAGGGTTGAATCTCATAGAGCTAGTTACACTGATGAGACACTTATCTATATTGATTGTCTGGCGGCCTTCGGATCCCCACCCAAGCAATAGTGTCACACTGAGCGTCGGCATCTTAAAATAAAAAAGAAGAAAGAAATCAGCAGTAAACAATTTATTACAAAATACGAAAATAAAAACGCTATATATTCTTTGTTTTTCTTTATCGTTACGCTTAATGAATCTGTAGTGTAATTTATTTTAATGTAATATTAAATAATATTTATTATTAATATGTAATTTATTCTAAATAGAACCGTTTTAAGTAAACCATTTGTAATCTAAAAAGGAAAAAATAAAGGAATTGACTCCCATGATATTCGCGTTATTTTCACGACTTCTTCACTTCGCTGTGTTCTCTTCTCTGCTAAATACTAAACTCCTCAGCGCAGCAATTCTTCGCATATGCAAATTGTATTGTAAAACCAAAAGTCCCCATGATTTTACTAATCATTTCACATCATATAGACGGTACATTTCTAGTGCTTCATACACGGCCAGACTTAACTAGCTCTCTCTACACGGTCAAACTTTACGAGCCCTCACTTCACAGCCAGACCAAACTAGCCTTCAATACACGGATAGACAATACTATCCCTCGATACAGGGATAGGTACAACTAACTCTTTCGTATACGGCTAGACACAACTACGCATCCATACACGGCTAGGTACTAGCCCGTCGTACACGGCTAGACAAAACTAGCCCATCATATTTTGTTAACTTTCAAACACAAAAAAGTCCGAATCGAATCGTAATTATCTTTTCCATTAAATGACGACGGCATTTCTCAAATAGTCCAACTCTCGAATCCTTATTTAAAATTCTCCATAACACAACGACAGTTTTCTAAAAGTGTAACTCACGTATTCTATAAACAATTCTCATAAACATACCGACGCCAACTGCAAGAAATCCGACTCTCGTCTTGTAATTAAAACTTCTCTATAATATATCAATTCTAACTCTTAAATATTCCGACTCTCAACATGGTCGCATCAACCTTACTTTTCTTGCCGAATATAGTTTGTAGTCTGAAAGAAAAGAAAAAGAAATGCAAATTATATTTTGAAATCACGCTATTTCTTACCGAATACAAGGGAGGTTGCACAACTATTTATTTTTATAACTTAAAGAAGTTATTTTTACGATGGATATTTATAAAGCGAAGAAGCAAATTTCAAAACGAAACTATGAATCCATTCAGAACTTTTTTTTATATTATTTTGTAAACTTGAGAGTTTTGTAACACTTTCATTATCCTAATAACTGTGGAAGTCTTTATACTTTCGTGAATTGATTTTTTTATAACATGTAGGTGGTACGAATAGGGACTGAATAACGTTTATTCTAACACATTCTCTCGCCCCATAGTATTCTAGATGTGATTTCGCCCTTTATATACTAATCAATACGTTGCCAACAGCAGCATTACGCGTCGTTCAATACTTCCAAAGTAGCCTAGAAAAAGAAAGACATTCAGATTACATTTACTTTTTGTCAAATCACGTGTAATTTAACGCACGCTTTGCTTTTCTTTTAATTGCATTTTAAACTCAATTTTTTAAACAGTACAATTCGCATTTATAAATACAGCATAAGAATTTATGTCACACCTTCACCTTTCTCATTCATGAGTCATTACCTTGTCCCCTTCGGCTGGTAGGATTTCTGGTTCCTACTGCTTTTGGAATCACGTGCGATAGCTTATAAAAAACACTCGCATGAGTATACCCTGCCTCTTTTTTCGCCCCTTTTCGTTTTTATACACCAGCAGGACGTGACTGAGGCTCGGTGACACATACACAAGAGGACAGTCACAGAAACCACGTCTCCTTCCTACAATTTCCAACCTAAACTGAAGACTATTTGTTACAAATCCGAGACGACAGTTACAAGTTAGCCATCATTTCTCCTCGAATTTCTGCTTGGATTGAATCAAGTCTGACACGAAAGGAGATAGAATTGAGAGACGCACACGTGCCAACTGTTGTTCGAACTTTATACTCCAGGTAAGTTCTCGCGAAGCACGTTTTTCACAAATCTTCTTTTTGGTACAATTAACCTTTTCTTGTATCAGTCATTTGTTCATCTCGCAAACCAACTATTACCATATTCTGTTTCAGAGCTTATCCTCGATTTGTTACCGCATTCTCATGTATGAGAATTGAACTTTTTTCACGGGTAAAATTAATCTCAATATTGGACATATTTTAGATTATTTCTAAATGGGAATCCTTTATGCCACACGAGAACATCACAAATTATACAAATTAACGAATAGATGTGGAAAAGGTGAATATGAAAAAGAGAGATAAAAAATTGCGTCAATTTCCTGCTCTATCGATAATTTTAATAACAATACATAAAACGAAATCATGTTTGCTTCTCATTTCATACATAATGAAAGCATTTATAATATGGAAATGTGTAGATTTTAGAAATCATCTAGCAAAGCGGAGTGTCATCTATCTACTTATCTACTTATATATAATAAAATTATCGCAGAAATTCCCCTCAGGACTATATCATTGTAGGTTTTCAATAACAGATGCCACATATAAATTTATTATGTCTAAGCTATTATTCACCATCTCATGTAACTTTAGAACGCCATTTTATACACATTTAATCCTTCTAATAAAATCTTACATTACATCCTAGGAGAAATATCATTACAATCGCCAACATCTTTAGAGGGGGTAGTTACTACTTTTCCCTCTAGATATAAAGTCCTCATACCGCCACCAGTTCACACTGAGAACTAATATGCCCATTATACATATACCGCCCTGTCTACCTTCGTAACTGGCTCATAAACTCATACACAAAACATTACCTTTTGCCGTTAATAAAAATATTTTCTCCCTCATTCAGTTCCTGCAATTCTCATTGGCTGCGAGTTGTAAATTCGCTTATTCACGATTACTCATCTTCTTCTCAAAAAGAAAAGCGGTTGTCTCCTCCAGCAGCCGTTCTTTACATGAAGATGTTGGGTGTGTCTATTTCGAACACTGTTCTTAAGATGGAGAGGTTAGTGGTGTCTATTTTGAAAGCCGTTCTTAACTATGAGAGTTTGGTATATCTGTTCCAAACGCCGTTTTTAACATGACAATATTCAAGTGAAGTGAAAAAAGTCCTAATTGTTTTTTTTCAGTTAAAATAAGACGACATAAAACTGCAATTTAAGTTAATACTATTGGTGGAAGAGTTGAAAAGAAGAGGACGACTTGAACAATAAACGGAAACAACTAGGACTGCTACAACTGATTTCGACCACTCTAAACAGTTTATATACAGCGAGGATCTAAAACTTCTGTTTTACTTTCTGTTATTATTCTAATAGACCATTTTTCGTAATTTTATTAATTCATACTGATTTACGCATTCCCTTAATTGCTTTTCTTGGATTCATACAGTACCTGCAGCGAAAGGCAGATTATTACATTTCGACCACGGCTTCCAGTGTTCACAATTGTTCAGAGACAGCAGTGGCCACCACCAATAACAACCGTAGTTTACTTTTTTGACGAGGGGAGGGTGAGATGCTTCCACCGGGCAACGCCGGTTACAAGGTCCTGCTAGTATATCATAAAACCACCGTAAAAACTGCCAAGTTAAAAATAAATTTAAAAAATTCATTATTAAAATTACTAAAAGTTTGTACAAGTAAGGATATTGAATAAATAAATTGACTGCGACTGTGAGGTTGTATATAAACCAGTGTGTATAATGTGAGCGTTCTTTAACGGTGTGTGACGTGTCTCTAATACGTGTTCAACGTGTGTACATGTAACGTAGTTTGTCGTGTGTTGTGATCGTTTCTCAGACGTTGGGTGTATATTACATTTATGACAGGACATATGACACGGGCAATACAAGGGACGGAACACAGTTCTCTGGGGATTTAACATCGGCCAATAAGGAAAACATACCTGGTTTATCTTTCCACTCTATCAATTAACATCATTGGTACATTCCAATGTTAACCTTCTATTTTACCAACATACGTTCAGCTTACTCAGCATTAACTCGGAACCAATAACGTGATACTCTTTCCATCCCATTTTACCAAACATATATGCTATATATTTTACTTTTATACCCTTATCCTATTTTCCTTAAAACAATTCCTAGATTTTCGACGCCCTACCAGGCCAAGAAAAGATCAGACTTCACTCTTTTTCTTTTGATTTTTTTTTATTTATTCCATAAATAACATAATTTCGTTAATATCACTCGATTGTTCCTCATCTTTCGGTAAACAATCATTCCATCTCATCAACACATATCCTTGAATAACTTTTGGCCTTGATAAATGATGACCCAATCGTCAAGGTAAAAACAATAAATCATTTTACCTACTTGCATGTTAGATCCTATCTACACCGAATAAAAAATGAATTATTATTTACTCTTTGAGCGTCTTCATAATTGTCATTATCAGGGATTGCTCAGTGACATTAATAAGTGGTGATCACTGCACTCTAACTAACAACAGTTATCTCAAGATATTATTATTATTAGTATTATTAATGTTGTTGTTGTTGTTGTTGTTGTTGTTGTTGTTGCTGCTGCTGCTGCTGCTGTTGTTGCTGCTGCTGCTGTTCGGAAAAGAAGTAATAAAATGTAGAAGACCGTGTAGAAAGCATAAAAAAGACTTGGAAAAGTACATGAACCAGAACGAAGAAATATTGATTACGGCAGTGAGAGACACAGTCAAGAAGAACGATACAGGAAATGATAAAACAAGAAAAAAACACAAGAAAAGAATAGTGGGAAGAGAATATATCTATTTTTCAAGTGAGAGGTTATACTTATTCTTCTTAAAACTTAAAAAAAATACTATTTCAACTGAAATTTGGGGAATATTTATTAATTTAAGTCTAATAGCTACTGTTAAATTAAAAAAAAATCGGATTGTCTGAATTTTCATAGAGTTTCACCCCCCTAGTGCATAAAACTAAATTAAACTAAACATAGCCCACATCTGAACCCCTTATGCCAAGCACCCGTGTTCCAAAATTCATAATAATTTTACAAATACAGAGGTTAACTTAATTAATTTCCTTATATTTGTCAAAGAAATTAGTTCGTTTGTTGTTTGATATGGATTTAAATTTTAATTTTTATGAGATACGTTTCTTATGAAGTGAGTTAGTTCCTCTTGTAGCCAGTATTCAGCCGTGACTAATCTTTTAAAAAGGAATAAGAATTATGGTTCTGAATTTCTGAGATGAGTATTGATTATTCATATTATTTTGAATTTTTTGTTTTATTGTTCAATCCTTAGTGCGGACTACACTCAAAATACAATTGCAAATTACTCAGAAATTCTATTCAGTCTTGGTTGACGGAACCATAGCATGCTACAAGTGTAGATTAAATAAAGGTTTTAGTTCAAATTTCCATGTAGATACACAGATATATATGAAGAGGGTTTGGGGGTTACATTGATCGAAACGTTATGAAAATAACTTTCAAAATGAGACCAGTTGTCTGAATAATCCAAATAATAATAAGAGGAATTAGTGCAGATTTAATTGTGCAGTTAACAAGTGCAATAACTTGGAATGTGTTCATAGAAAATCGAAAAACTTTCACTTTGGAGAATTTGTTTATTTTATATTGAAAATTAAAAAAAAAAAAAGTAACAGCATTACATTGCCACTTTCAAAAAATTATAGTTTATAACGATTTTGAAAGACAGCTGTGGCTAGATAAGTATAATTGTGATTCATGTATCTCTCTATTTCTTTCCTGTTTTCCTTTTTTCTTTAATTCCTCTTCCTTTCTTTCTTTTTCTTCTTCCCTCTTTTATAGTCAGTCCGTCTTTGTTCCGATATTGTTACTTTGATTGAGGTCAAAGTAACACCAACGCACACGCATATTTGTAGTCTTATATATACTTCGAATTTGCATGGCGGTCCGTTAAGTATGTATTGCAAAGCAGTCTGTACATAAGTTTCTTCAAATTGTACATGATGACTAAGCTACAAAACAGCATGCTTCAGGTCAGTTATATAAATATGCATTCTCCACCTTCCCGTATGTTTACAAAGCTGACAGCTGATAGCAGATCATTTCACCTAGTGCTTCTTCACAATAAGACTGTCAATATTTCTTTTTTGATTCTATCGTTAACCATGCATTAGTCAAATTCAGAATTAACATATTTGATACATATACTTGGTATAAGGTATTGCTCCATCACTCTGTGATGGCTACTTTTATATTTGTATTAACCTTAAGTAATTCGTTTCTGTTCGATGAGGTCCTGGATATGACCTTAAATTATAGAGGGTGGTGAGGCCCCAGCTTGCAGGCTTTGGGGAGTGTGGAACCACCCTTTAATTACCATTGCTCCCAGGTCCACTCTGACCCAGAGTGGTAGTACCTATTAGAGTCCTAATTGTGGGTTAACTAGAAACCGACTTGAAAACAACAAATATATTCTATTAAAACATTTTTCTTCAGAATCTTTGGATTCAGCATTAAATAACCTGAAAATGGTTGATATGCCGTAAAACAAAAACAACCAACCAACCAACCAATCAACCAACTTATTCGATGACGTCAATTATCGATGTGCTTCAATCAAGACGTAGGTGCAAGTTTTTTTGCATACGTTCAAGGATTATTGACTGTGAGCTGATGATCCTAATGACATGGCCCGTTTAATATTTATCAATCATACAACGTTTTTAAGTCAATGGATTTTTACAACCGTAATTTTCCCAGAATCTGTACATATTCAGCCAAACATGTTATTCAATTGCACTTAGTACGACTGTACCAAGCTGTCTCGTGTAGACAATGCTGACATGCCATCGTTTAATGTGGCATTATGCCAATACATTGAATCAATGTTTTTAGACTTACCTTGTGCTTCTCTAATATACCAATTCCTGCAAGCATATATCCAAATAGCAATTTGATCCGAATGCCCCATTTACCTAAGAACTGGTTAAAGAATTAATTGAAGAATTCTCTGGTGGACTGAGATGCCATGTTTGCAGAACATGATTCCAGTTATTGAAAAATGTTCATTGTGTTTTGTAACAGCGGCGATCAACAGATTAATAATCAAATTGTGGCTCAGTCAACTGATGCTGGAATATTGTTACCATGGTTATGATATCCATCCCAAAATTCTTCATGTCTCACTCATTGCCGTATCTACACATTTACATGCCTCACAATTCCTGACTACTGACTACACTGATAGATTCTCCACACACTATATTGCACCCATTTAATTTCGAAATGTGTACTGCATCGATGACTACTAGCTATTTCAGAACTCAGATTTTGGGGGGACAGGAACACACACACACCGGTGTTGTATGTGCAATGTCCTTTTAAGAATCACAGAGGCATTGTCACAAGACAGTGCCATGCTGACATAAAGATGTAGTGAAATTAATGTGCCTTACAATCTGGTTATCTAAATTTATATCTTGTTTTGCTCTGTGGGTATTCAAACCCATGCATTACGTTATTAGAAGCATTGCCCTTTGGTGAGTTATTGATCCTAGAATCAGGAATTCGTTACCCCACTTAGGACTTTATCTTTCAGCCAGAAAAAGATAGGAACAAATATTAACACATTTACTAAACTTTAATACTAAACGTTAGCGCGAATAAGTATTATCTTTGAAAATTAAATACATTCTACGATTTTGTTGCATTGAGAGTGATAGTTATCAACATTTGGATTTGTTTAGAGTTAGATGCAAATATAATGTAACGCTGAAATAAATTTACCATTAAATTCATTTGATGTCAAAGCGAATTTACAAGTCTTCAGATTTTAAGTCTTGTAGTAAAAGAACCAGATTCTAAATAAAATGTATATTAATACATAAAAATGTGTTATTAGTTTAAAAACAGATGGATAACGTAATCATAATAAAAACAAGATAAGTTTACAAACTGTTGACTATTCGAGCACCTTATGCCAATGTTTGATATTTTAGCTCCTCTTAATCTCCCTTTTTTTCATTCTTCTTTGTAAATGTGTTATGCAAAAAAAAGGAAGGAAAATGTCAGAACTCCTTCTTGCCAACTCCACAATTCGTACGAACTCCAATTAACTCAATTCACAACACTAACTCTCAACGTCTATGCTCTCTCTCAGTTTTCTAAAACCTGACTCTCCGAATAGTTTTTCTTATCGCCGCTATTCCCTTTATATGCAAATTAATGTCACGTGTATATAAACAATCCATCTACATACTCACGGTTTTCTTTTTTTTTTTTTTAATTCCCCTCTCATCTCATCATCACCAGATCTCATTTGATCTCATCACCTGAAACAGATACGACCTGATCATTTCACATTGCATAGTTCCATGTTCAGAACAGCACATTACGTTCTTTTTACAGACTTTGCATTGCCACTGGTTCACCTTCATTGCCCTTTTGGTTAGCACTTATATCTTCATCATCTACATAAATCATGTACCTTAAATCTAAAATAGTCTGTGGCATTCCATCAACACTCAAGTTGTTAAGGGATTGCACTTCAGTAATTACTTATTGTCGCCATTACATCATACATTGTGAGTTCAGTGGTTTCACCCAAACCTCTTTTCCTATTTTGATTCTGGTTGGCCCTCGCTCATCGATTTCTGAGGATGAATTTCTTGGATGCTTCCATTTATAATTAAAAATTATTCTATGTGGAACTGTGTCATCTCCCTGTCCGAGTATGGGAGACATGTACCAGAAGGTGATCTCATCAGGTGATATTAAAGCTGCTTTCAGGACTGCCAGCAACCACTGTAAAAGAGTAATAAAAAATGCAAGAGAGCTATATGCCCAGTCTGTAAAATCCAAGGTAGCTGATCAGCGGCTTGGTTCCCACCAGTTTTGGCAAATAACAAATAGGATCCTGAACAGAAACGTGCGTTCTATCCCAACCATTATCAATGGACCAGAGGTCATCTCGTCAGCGTCAGACAAGGCCAAACTATTTGCAAAGAACTTTGCAGCTAATTCTACCCTATGCGACGAAGGCCATCAACTCCCCATATTTCCTCCTATAACACAGAACAAGCTAGGTAACATACAAATATCTGTGCATGAGGTCGCCAAGCTAATCAAGAACCTAGATTCCAGTAAAGCAACTGGCCCTGATGGCATCCCAATTATAGTGTTAAAAAAGCTTCAACCAGAACTTGCTCCCATACTTATGAAACTATTTAAGCGCTGCCTTAAGGAGAAGTGCTTTCCGACCCCCTGGAAGACCTCATCAGTTTGCCCTGTATTTAAGAATTCAGGTGATAAGTTATCTCCTTCTCAGTACAGACCAATAAGTCTCCTGTGTGTTATGAGTAAGTTGCTGGAATCCATATTAAATAGAGAAATAGTCAACCACCTCAGCACGAATAACCTTCTTAGTGACACACAATATGGTTTCCGCGCTGCAAGACCTACCGCAGATGTGCTGACGGTTATATCCCACAGGATTAGTGAATCTCTTGACAAAGGCTTCCTTTCTAGGGCAATTGCTCTTGACATATTAAAGGCCTTCGACAAGGTATGGCATAAGGGTCTACTTCACAAGATTTCCAGCTACGGTATAACTGGAAATGTTTTCTCAATCATTAAATCATTTCTCTCCGATAGGCTCATAAGAGTAGTGGTAGATGGACAAAAATCGGAGGCCTGCAATATAAATGCTGGAGTCCCTCAGGGGTCAATCCTGGGCCCAACTCTCTTCCTGATCTACATCAATGACCTCCCTAAACACATACTTAAATCATTCGTTGATATCTATGCTGATGACACGACCATCTATGGCAACACATCAAAGGCTGTAAAAGACAAAGTTCTCTCTGATTCTCTCTCCTCTGATCTCGAGAGCGTGGTTCAGTGGGGGAAGACGTGGCTGGTTACCTTTAATGCATCCAAAACCAAACTCCTATCCTTACATCATTAACACTCTGATCCCCATCTGGCATCAATTGTGATGGTTGGCTCTCGTCTGGGTGGGGCCCCGTGTTTTGACAAGCTTCTGGGTTTGACCTTTACTCCTGATCTGAAATGGAACACGTACATCAAGTCTGTTGCCAAGGTTGCTGGAAAGATGGTGGTATCCTTCTACTGCTCCAGAAGATATCTCACTACTGATGCAATTCTCTATCTATATAAAAGCCAAGTACGTCCAAGGATGGAATACTGTTGCCATATCTGGGTAGGAGCTGCTAAAAACAGCCTATCCTGCCTTGACAGAGTACAAAATAGACTTCGTGGCTTAGTGGGGGATGCCCTTTTCTCTACCCTGAAACCTCTCTCCCACAGAAGAGACGTTGCGAGTCTATCCTTGTTTTATCGTTATTTCCATGGCAGGTGCTCGTCTGAACTCCAATCTCTGGTCCCCCCTCGCCAATCTTTCATGAAAAACACCCGTCTAGCTGAATCCATTGTGAAAAATTTCCCCCACTCTATATCTGTGCCTAAATCAAAACGCGGATTCCATGAACAAAGCTTTTTTCTTAGAACTGCACGCCTGTGGAACTCTGTTCCGTCTGCCTGCTTCCCACCGGACTACAACTTGGATGTCTTCAAATCCAATGTTAACAAATTCCTAATGAACCGCCCCCTTAAGTAAACACTTCATCAAATCTCCACACTAACGTAATGTACTTGCAATAACCCTTATCCCTGAGTGGCTTCCGGGCCTTGATAAGTGGTGATCACTGTGTAAAAAAAAAAAAAAAGAAGATATCCTCTTTCTATCAGCTATTGTTTTCACCGTCCGATGATGTCAACTCACTATTTCATTTTCGTCGTAGGCTTATCTTTGATTCTTTTAGCATTATCTGAAGAATTTTTTTAGCAAAAAACAGTGCCATTTACAAGTACTTGCAGTTTGTCAGAGCATTCACTGTTAAAGTACTTGTAGAACAGGCAGAGGGATGCAACATTTCGTCGATGGGACAGAAGTTGAAGTTTAGATGACAGTTCAGAACCTATCAGATTGGCGACTCTCTTTTGAACCTTGTCTATGTGCGAGAGAGTAGTGGCAGATGCACCAGCCCAAATATGACAACAATACTCCATACATGGGCAAATGGTGGCCTTATAGAGGTATAGGATACTTTAAGGCGTTAGTAGCTTTCTAGCATGGTAGAGAACCCACCTTCTTCGCAGCGGTCCTGGCAATACTCTCAATGTAATTGTTCCAACTCATGTTTCCTGTGAACGTTAGGCCGAGCAGTTTAAAAGGTGTACTTTCAGATGAAGAGTCATTGGCCATTGCTATTGGTGGTAGGGAAGGTTTCTTGTAATTATTGAAGGAAACAAGTTTAGTCTTGGCAGTATTGAATGTAACCATCCATTTTTGTCCCCATTCCACTACAGATTGGAGGTCATCCTCTAGTGTTTCTGCCATTTCTTTAGATATGTGTTCATTTGTTTTTCTGTCGTGTCTGTTATAGAGTGTGGTGTCGTCAGCATATATACCAATCTCACAGACAATTTTGTCAGGGAGGTCATTTATGAATATTAGGAATAACAGAGGTTCGAGGATAGACCCCTGAGGCACTCCCGCATTTATATCATATTGTTTAGATGTATGACCGTCAAGGACAACCTGGATTTTTCTCTTATCTAAGAAGAATTTAATTACGTTATGCATTCTTCCAGTGATACCGTATGATCTGATTTTCTTGAGAAGACTCTCATGCCATACCCTGTCAAAAGCCTTAGATATATCTAAAGCTACCGCTCTACATATTGCCGTTGTTCCAGGTCCATAATCAATCATTGTCTTCCTTACGATATTGTATTATGTCATAAGCTTATATTGTCCAAGTACTTTGAAGTCCCAATTTTCCCAGTATTATATTTATTTGGGGCAATATTGATCGATCGACATTGAACGCTATTTTCTGAACTTTCTCCCCTGTGGTGCATGCCATACGACTCATAATTCCTCAATTCTTAGACAGCATATCGAGACCTCTTCTTTCTCTAATAAATTTTTTATTCCTGTTAGTGCATCTGCTTTGTTTCTCTCTGAAGACACAAACGCTATTTATTTGCAGTTCAAATTCGGATATCAACTCTTCAAGTATCCCTAATTTCATCTTTACAACTATTTTTCCAGCACCTTTTGTTTGTATTCATCCACTCTCCTCCACTGTAAAGTTCATCCAACTTAGTATTGTAACTGAATCATTTATTATTTCGATCTTTTTCAATCTTCTTTTTATAATTCAATTGACGCCTTTCAGAACAGCAAACGGAGGTAAAGTTTTTGTCGTCATTGACACAAGCGAGAATGAAGTATCGAGTGTTGAAGTGACTTGTACTCATAAAAATCGCAGAGTGATATATTGTTGCAAAGAAAGCATAAGTTGCAAGATTTAAAACTGAATAAACTTGTAATTGCACAATGTCACTAAGACGAGAGTGAGTTGGTTTGAAATTTATCTGTTCGATTTTAACAATTATCGAAATGTTAACAATTATTGAAATATTTTAAAAGGACATTATGGAATAAATTTGTGTGCTGGTTATATAATGAGAAAAACTTTAAAAAATACTATTATCGGAAGACATGTAAATGGAGAATGTTTTTAAAGTGTCCCAAACTATAAAGTTTGCGATTACTGTCATGGCAAATATTAATAATATAATTATTTTGTAAGAAAATATAAAAACAAACAATATGAAATATTACATTTAATAGCAAAACACCGAATATATCCTTGTATAAGGTTGACTCCATTGCATGTAAACTGTATGTATGTAAATTATAGTTGAATGAGATGGAAATTGGTACTGAGTGTTCATATGTTCTATTAAGCAGGGAACAGTTAAAAAAAATATCTAATGCAGTGCTGTCCAAAATGCAAAAATAGTGTACTTATTCCAGGAATAGGATTATACTTAGCTGCCAACGTTACTGTAAAATACTACAGGAAAACCTCCAATTTAAGACCACTGGCTGTTCCTGGATCAAGACCAGATCTGCCAGGACAAAAATGGGATGAAACTGCACATCAAACTTATAGTAGCTCATTCCATTAACCCTTGATCAATACACTTGACACTAGGAGAAAAGGTTTAGTCTGATCTTGATTGCTTGGTGTCTACTTTTGTTTTACAACTAATCCTTTTTTTCTGAATGGGCTTTCTTCATCATTCCAACATCAAAAGTAAATATGTAAAATATTTGTAGTGATTTTAAACAAACAATGAACTTTGACTTACAGATAGACAAGTAACATATTACAAACATAGACGACTTGTATCTCAATGTAGAGTCATAGAAACTGATCACAATAAGCACTCATAAGAAGCTATTTAGGTACATCTAATTTTATTTTAAAATTGTTTCTATATTCAGAAGTTTTCAATATGTGATTGAACAGTTAGTTCAAGGAATATCAACGATTACTTATGATTATTATAGACGAGATTATAATGTCAGTAAAAGAGAGGTAACAACATAACCAAAATATGTAGTTAAGATAAAGAACATTCTTTTCTCTCTGTGTTCATGCTAAAAGCCAAACTAAACTTCTATCATCTGAATTTCTATTCTAGAATATCCTATCTCTGGAACAAAATACCACGATTCTATTTCCTGACCGACTAAATGATGGTCCTCTTCAAGTCTAATTTAAACAAATATTTGTTAAGCTATCCTCTTGGATAATCAATTCCTCTTAAGTATTCTTCTGTCCATTCTACCAAATGGAATGAAGGCATATGGATGTGATTGGTTCATATAGCCCACTAGCGATATGCACCCAGTGAAGAGAGGGTGTGATTAGTTTATATAGGCCAGTATAAGACATTTTTAAATAACATTTGTCATATTAGGTCAATAATAAATCTAACTTTTAAAACTACCAATTTATGCAGCGTTTCTGTAAAACGATAAATTACTTCAATCAATCAAAACAAATACTTTATTATTTAATTATCTTAAATTAAAAAAATAAAATAAAATAAAATATTTAGTTAATTGCTAAAATATTAAATACATTCTTCACTGAGATATTATTTGTTTAATTTCGTTTTCGTTTTATGTAATAAGAAATATTCAAAAATAAATTTCGTTTCATTGACTTCCAGGAAAGTTCACTTATAAACGGATAATTGGCGATAGTATGGCATATGGGAAGGTTTAATGGTGTCCTATAATTCCTTATTTGAATGTTCTAACTGTTGATACATAAATTTCTATAATACAAACAACATTGATTTTTATTTATAGAAGATAAAATAAAGAAGTTTACTAAGAAGATAACAACTTCTTTTAGCAGAAATGAATTAGACTTTTGTAAAAGATCAACATGGAAAAAATGGGCAATAAACACTAAGTTCAACTACAAAGATTGTGAGTAAAAACTGGTCTAAATGTTTTGAATAGAGAATAGTTAGTGGATTTAAGCAGTAAACGTTGAATATAAAAAGATATATGCTCATAAAATATTGTAGTTAACCTGACGGATTTTTCAGTTGGACTGAAATACAAACGTTTATGTGTACCTCAGTTGCCATACATATATTTTATTTGACTACTAAGTTTTAATAACGTGTTCAGCACTGTTTAAGTAAATACTGAAAAAAAAATACCTTATATCGTAAAAATATCGTATATAAATAGAGGGTTTACTGGAGCGATTAAATATTCTATTTTCTGAGTCACTCATACAGAATTCGCTAAAGATAATAGATAAGGTCTGGGTGTGTGGTGATTTTATTTTCTATTTCAAGTTTAGTTATATTTTTGTACAGTAATTTTATTTCTCCGTTTTCCATTTTGTAATCGAATCGATTGAATAGGTGGCAATTCGATCCAATGGGTATTCTTCCAATATGTGTCTATTACAGCTTCACACACACACATATGTATATATATATTACACAGACACACAGACACACAGACACACACACACACACACACACATATATATATATATATATATATATATATATATATATATATATATATATATATGAAGTTGTAATATATACACACTGAAAGAATAGCTATTACAGAATGAGTCAAATTAAAATTGATTCCATGATTCCCTGAACATGATAGTTTTGCATCATTTGATGGCCCTTATGAAGACTAAAATCAAGATGTAATGTTACTAAACCTTATGTCTAAAATCCTTATTCCAAATTTTGTGACATAGTACACATTTACACACGAGTGAACATGTAGACACATTGTAGAAGAATGTATCACAAGAATTTGAAGACGAGTAATAACTCAACTGACTTTTTCCCGTTGAAACAACATTTATTTCCGAGTATTTTTCCAAATAAAACATGGCCCTTGGTCTGCACACATGTTCTTCTTGGTATATACTTTTTCTTCCTCGCCATGATGCCACTTTGCACACGATTCGGCATTTGCATACAGCTGCCACACGCATGTCTGCACTCCGTTACAATTTGATCAAAATCTTTTTACATGATTTTTACTCAAGAAAATGTCTAAAATTTAAGGGGTCCTAAGATAAATCCATGAAATCTTCCTTGATTGATTCCTAATTACTATGGATAAAATTAAATGCAAACCTGAAATATTATTTCCCCCTAAAACTCTTTGAAATACTAATTCGGGGAATATTTTTTATTGATGTCAAATAACTTACAATTTAACAAAAATCGATGATATATGAATGTTAGCAAATGAGTTACGCTCCTTCTTCCTCTTCCATTACATAAAACTAAACCAAATATATCCCTCACTACACACCCTTGTACCTTACAGCTGTTTACCCAAATTCATAATTATCAATTAATTAGTTTATGAGTGAATCTCGTATAGTCAATTATGTAAACGTATACACATATCCAATTTATATATATATATATATATATATATATATAGTGATTTAAAGGTTTTGAGGGTTTTTTTTAAGCATGAAAAGGATTTTGTATTTAATATTATATTTTTTTATTATTTTTTGTTATTTCAAGCGGTCCTCCACTCTTGGTCACAAAAAATGTAATCAGGAGCATATGACCGCTTGAAATATCAAAAGATAATAAAAAATATTAAATACAAAAAGTAACATCGTTTTCATGCTTCAAAAACCCCTCAAAACCTTTAAATCACCATCCTAGAAGCACACGTGGACTTTTAACATTATACATACATGTATATACAGGGTGATTCGTAAGTAACTCCCTATTCTAAAATAACTATGATTCATCCAAATGCTGTAATATGTTTCTCGATTTTTGTGTGTATGTTACTGAATGTGTTATAATCAAATCTATGCTTTCATTTTCTTTTCAGATCTGTCATATGGATTTGGTTTTTAATCTTGTTAATTTGTTTGAAATTTTAAAAATAGCTCGACGTCTTACTGTCCTGGAACGTGCCCAGATAGTTGCACGTTACAAAGTTTGGAGATCCATTGTTTAAGTGCAAAAATGGTGAAGAACCATTATGGGAAGAATCCTAAAATGGGTCCAAAGACGATCAAGAAATGCCATGCAAAACTCATGACTACAGAATCTACGAGGGGCGTGCAATAAGTAATGTCCCTGACCCACTTCCAATTGTCTGAACTAGCTGAAATTTTGCATGTGCAATGATTTATATCTCTACGGGTTATGTGGAAAATTACAGCTCTGAATTAATTGTGGTTTCTGTTTTACAGGTGTTTGAACTGAGTCAGGTGTGAAATGGAGCCCGTTGAATGTCGAGCAGTGATCCGGTTTTTGTATTTGAAAGGACGCACACCACAGTAGACTTTTGCTAAAATGAAAGAAACTTATGGTGATAATGCCCCATCATATGACCTTGTAAAACGCTGGCATCGTGAATTCAAACATGGTCGGAAGTCTGTGGAAGCAGCTCCCAGACCTCGTCGCCCCTCCCCCATTCTGTCATTGATGAGGCATCTGTCTGTCAAGTTGAGGCTGTCATTTTGGAAGATCGACGCATTACTATTCGCCAAATAGCCCAAGATATCAAGATTAGTACAGGGTCTGTGGAAACTATCATTCCTGACCATTTGCATATGCATAAGGTGTCTGTCAGATGGATTCCCAGGTTGCTCACACCATTCCAGAAGCGACAATGCGTCGAGTGCTCGAGGATGAATTTGGAGATGTGCCAAGAAGATGAGTCAAAGTTTTTCAAAAGACTGATTACACAGGATGAAACCTGGGTCCATCACTATGATCCAGAGACCAAAACCCAGTCAATGCAGTGGAAGCACTTGGACTCACCATCTCCAAAGAAGGTAAGGGTGAAGCCCTCCGCTGACAAGGTCATACTCACAGTCTTCTGGGACCAGGACGGAGTAGTGAGTACAGATTCTCTGGCAAAGGGTACAACTTTGGAGGGAATTAAGGGAAGCTATCAAAATCATTCATCTTAGTTTATTTTTAATTTTTAATTTTTAAGTATTAGTACGGTGGTAATATCACCAGCTTTTAATGCTACGGTTTTGCTTTCGGTTTCGATTTAGTTGATGGTACCAAAATACTTTTTTTTTTTAACTTTTGAAATCTTGACTCTATAATAATATATAGGAAATCTGGATAAATTAAAATATCATATTTAAGCGTATTTTACGACCGGCTCCCCCCCCCACTCTGCTAATAATAATAAAAAAAACTGTGAAAAATAGATGACACTTTTCTCATGTGAAGTACTGAGTGCGCAACTCCATTTTCTTACTTCTTTTAGAAAGTCTAATGTGATTATAGTTTAATCGTTTGTAATAAAGAAGTAAAAACAAAGGGAAATTTAATGTATATTTATAGAAAGATCTCAGGATGATTTTCTTCTTTTCATTCAGCAAGAGAAATAAGAACATGAAGAGAAAAAGTAACTAGGCTAATCGAGAAAAAAGGGAAAATAAAGGAGAATATAAGACAGCAGGATTGGAAGTTAGTATATCAATACGTGTTATTATTCCAATTGATTTTGTCAATCTGTAGTACTGTTTGTGTGAGGGGGACGCTTAGCAGTGATCACACTATATCATATACCCTACAAGAGTGTCACAATGAACACACCAAAAGTTACAAGAGAAATCAAAATTAGCACTACAATCCTACTTTTGCAGTTTTAAAGTTTGCTGTGTATGACGTTTCCCTAAAGTTTTCTCCTGAATGAAAGGTAATCTCTGATGACGTTGGCGACTTCCTGAAGAAGGTAAGCATTTTAAACCACAAATTGGTCCCGATAATAACTTGCCTATTCTCTTCTCGAACGCAGAGATAGAAAAGAGTTAATGCAAATGATACCAATATATCACCAATACCAATATATATATATATATATATATATATATATATATATATATATATATATATATATATATAATTTAAAGGAGATTAGAACAATAGTCTAAAGAGCTGAGTGTATTTTAATGTAACAGTGAAATTACTAGTTTCATTAAAATACAGGAAAGAAAAAGTGCTCGTTGTAATTTAGATATATAACAAGCTCGATAGGTAAATATCCTAGAGCTAATTCAATATTAAGTTATGTGATTGATAATTTAAAATTGAAAAAATTTAAAAAAACAAATTATAATTAAATTAAAAATCAGTTTCACAAGAAGGAACAACAACAAAATCAATTAAACTGATTTTTAATTTAATTAAAAATCAGTTTCACAAGAAGGAACAACAACAAAATCAATTAAACTGATTTTTAATTTAATTATAATTTGTTTTTTTAAATTTTAAATTATCAATCACATTACTTAATATATATATATATATATATATATATATATATATATATATATATATATATTGATTTTAAAATATAATATAATATAATTGTTTGTAAAATATAATATAGGTATTTCAGTTTTATAATTTGAAAAGGTTAATCTTCAAATTCAGAATTTTTTATTGTTTGAAAACCAAGAATACAATTGAATAAATCTATTTCCTTAACCCATGAGTTTTCGATGCTTATTCATCTCCTCTGAAGAAAAATATTAACAAATGTTTTTATTAGTTTGCACCTTATTTGCTAAAAGCGATAAACATAGAAAATTCAAGTTTTTAAAGTTTTAAAATATTTTAGATACATAGAATAAGGGCACTAGACATTGAGGCAGAAAAAGTATATTGTACTTTAAATTCAAAATGAATGCTAAGTCTTGAAATGGAAAATCCTGGTAGTAAGATGGTTAAGAGATCTCTAGCCGTCCTCTCTAACGTGCCTCTATGCCCTCACGAAATCGTCCTCTCTTACATGTTCTTTTTCTCTCTCATGATCTCTTCCCTTTTTATGATATTTTACTTTATCGGTGACGTCATCTCACATGAATACATCCGTCCGCGCTCGGTTACACATGCATAATATTTAAATATTGTTGTAGACTAAATAACTTGTTGGAATTTGAATACAATATGTATTTGTAGGTATATATGTATTATGTGCGCATGCATTGATGGAGTGTAGATAGTACGTCTGAATACATTTTACATGAATACCGGTATTTATATTACCAGTCATGCATAAATTGTAAACACACACACACACACACACACACACACACACATACACACACACACACACACACACACACACACACACTTATATATATATATATATATATATATATATATATATATAAAGAAAGAGAATGATGATATAAAACTATACTGTAATACATATAAATTTGTTCATTTATTCAATAAGAGTCTGCATCAATTGGGGTGTGGGGTAAGTGAGAACTCTTTATACCATAGTATTTCGAAGCCTAATGCTTCTCATCAGAAGAGGAGAGAAGATACTAGGAAACATAATAGGAATGCGACATTTAGCAATACTTACATTAGGAGCGAAATAAAATATTGAGGCTGTTTGGAGGAACTACATTATAGTTTTTATTATATAATGCAAGGTAGTGATATGGTATATCTGTCATAGTGGGTTTAATATATGTGGACAAAATATGTGATTGGACTCTCGGGGAGAATATAGGGTACTTTAATTGAAGGAAGATGCATATTTAATCATATGTGCTAAAGGGTTATATAAGCTCCAAAACAATTTGTTGAGCTTTGCATTATCCCGATAAGTCTCCTCTTAAAGAACTGATTTTATTCTCTTCTTTTAACACCCCCATATATATATATATATATATATATATATATATATATATATATATATATATATAATGTACAGCATAATCGGGTTGACACACCGGTTCTCGTCAGATCAATGAAGTTAAGCAACGTTGAGCCTGGCTAGTGCCAGATGGGCGATCATTTGGGAATTCTAGGTACTGTATGTGCTCTCCGCTTATCTCGGCATTTGTTTCCAGTCGTCCTGTACTTCACTTGCCACTGGTATTTAACAATGTTGTCTCAGGAGAGGTGTGGTTGGAGATTACGCACCTCCTGCCACAAAAATTTCACGCACAAGCAACCCTTCATGGGTATCCATAGTCTGTCTAAACTGAAGGAGCCTGCTGCTGCTATATATATATATATATATATATATATATATATATATATATATGTATATATATAGTCTTTGAAGTTGTTTACGTTTAAAACTATACAAAAAAAAAAAATATTTTTTATCATTCGTTAGAAAACCATATAGTCAGTAAGTCATTTAATCACCTGCAATCACTGCATCAGATCGCTCTAGAATTTACTATAGTACTAATAATTTATTTTTTTAAGGGATCAGCTTACCATGAAACACTGTTTTGGGGATTTAAAAACAAAACAGGATATTACATCATGGCTCCCCAGCAGTGTTGATCAAACACCACCTCCCTTAATCTTAGGAAGAAGACATGTTATAAATATTTGATCTAATTTCCTATTCTTAATTGCATTATCTAACCTTTTCATGCTATAAAAATGAATTTCTTACCTGTGTGATTCATCAGTTTCCAAATTTAAAATGGATATATTTTTTTTAATTTTCCAGTCTTGTTTTTATAAGATTAGGGTTAATCCATTTAACTACTTATCACCCCACTATGATTAGTATTTTGTACATTTGCATTCATACTTATTTAAAATTAATAATATTTATAAATACATGCATTTTTTAAATGTAATTATAAATACATTTAATACATTACTAATATAGTTTTGGATTTCCTTTATTAATATATTCTGGTTAATCTTAAACGATTCAAAAGCATCAGGATAACGAACCAATGCTTTATTTAACTGTTTAAAATTTTTAGTTTTGTCCCCACCTTGTTTTATCATCCTTATTTCCAAGCTAGAAACTGATGGTATAAAATCTATTAATTTTAAAGTAACGCGAGCTATTCTCAAAAACTCTGACATAATGATTCAATAAAACATAAAACCAGGGCAGGTACTATCTTTATGCAGCATACATACTATTTGAAAGGGGAAAGCGTTTCTTTTATCAAATATTTTATAAAGAAAAATCCCATCCTCAATTTTTATATCTAAATCCAGAAATGTAGCCTGTTGTCCTCTATGTTCACAATTCAATTCTAATTCCTTTGGATATATAAGATGCTTATTTTTTTTAATTCATCATTATCGTTTATACATATATGAAAGTTATATATATATATATATATATATATAATAAATATGACACCATATATATAAAAAACATAAGAATATCCAAGCCATCCTGATTCGTAACATTACGTTAGTCAATACATATTTAAGAAAATTATTGAATTCTTCAATAGTGTCATTTGATCTGTTCATCTGTCTTGTATCCAACAGTGTTTTCTACTAAATTGTATTGTCACTGCTTTCAAAGTTCAACTTCTTACATACTACATACAATGCTCCAGCAAACTAGAACATTCTTATATATATATATATATATATATATATATATATATATATATATATATATATATATATATATATATATATATATACTAGCATGGGTGCCCGGCATGGCTCGGGTGTTTGGAGGTGTATGCTGAGAAAAAAAAAAAAAAAAGGTCAATTTTTTAAACTTTGACCCCTATTATGACCCCTTAACATTTATTGTTTTGGGCTCAAATCAAGTTATTAAGTTAGATCCATGTCCAAGAAACCTATATCTAAAGTGTTTAGACCCCAAATTGTCGGAGGAGTTTGGTAGAGTTCTCAAAAGTAAAATCATTGAACTTTGACCCCTTAACAGCCAAATTTCTGGCCGAAAACCGATCACATAGATTTTCCCAAATCTCAGTACCCTGTATATCAAATTTCGAGTCTGTAGACTGAAAATTGACAGAGTTATTGCGAAGGAAAATCTACACAGACAAACAGACAGACACGTTCACTTATATATATATATATATATATATATATATATATATATATATATATAAAGTGCATGTGTGTGTGTGTTTATGCATAATCATATCAGTATGGTCCTGCATATATGAGTACTGATATATATGTATCTATTCTTTAATGATTTATGCATGTATATATATGTTTGTATACCTAGATGTGTATGTATGCATTTTAATGCATATTATGGCATTATTATCTCTCTGCTTATCTCAGCATTGTTTCCAGTCGTCCTGGACCTCTCCTTAACACTGAACTCAAGAAGTGCTGACTCAAGAGAGGTGTAGTTTGGGATTGTGCAAGCCTTGCCTCATAATTACACGCACAGCTACCCTTACATCGGGGTATGCATTGTCTTTTAAGACTGAACGGAGGCTTCCATTGCATATGTGTAAATATCTTCCTGTATTGATGTGCATTACAACCCAATAATTAATGAAACAAATAGTCTCAAACACAAAGTTAGGAAGGATTTTTTTTATTCTTTATCTCAACACAATATCAAATACAAATATAATATTTATAGTCCTTTCCGGACTTAGTATATTATAGTCGTGAGGGTGCTAACACTCCACAAAATCTTCCTTGTTGAATTTTTACTTCTCCAGAAATCAGACTTTTAATGTCGAAGATGCTTTTCTTTTACATTTGCAAGAGCCTTTCTTCTCTGGTGATTTTTAAGTTTTAGGTACATGAAATGAATTACCTGCATAGGTTCTTCTCTATGACTATTTTATTCAGTTGTATACTTTTTAAAAAATTATGTTAATATAGTGTCGTTTAATAATCTATAGGGATCGTCCTATTAGAATAAATGTGATGTTATGATGATTTATGATTTTACTAGTTAAAAGTAGGATAAATATTTTTATTACCTTAGACCTAGGATGACCAATGACTTTCTTTCCCTCACACTGCCTTGTGTCAAATTTGTGTAAAATGACATTAAAAAATATTTTTTTCCACAAATAAATATTTCAAAATGTAGTATATATCCTCATACTATATTTTATCCATTCTGCCCACGGTAAGAAGTCCTTCTATTCTAATGCAATTTTTATTTTTCTCCCACTATACAGGGGCCCTTTCTGGGAGTTGGATTTTTTCAATAAAAAAAAAAAACAAAAAAAAAAAACACTTTGATCTTAGTCAAAGGTGTCAGCTTCTTTAAATAACTAAGGTTTTGCAATTCGAAGTTTATCCGTTTTAATCTGTTTGTCTTTCTTTAATTTGAAATTTAGTTTTTTGTAAATAGTTAGACTGCTTAAAATCTGAAGTTGAACCTTTTAATTTATACGTTTCTTTTCAATTTAAAATTTTAATTTAAAAAAATTTAAAGTTGAGTTCTTTTCTTAACTTGAAATTAATCTTACTTACTTTGATATTCACCTTTTTAATATTTGAAATTGAACTGTCTTAATGTAATGACGAGATGTTTTTAATTTGAAACGCATTTTTTCAAATTTCATGACGCCTTTTTAATGTATTAATTGAATCTTCAAGGGACATAATAAAGATAAGAGTTATTTCCCTTTATTGAATGCACTGTGGTGTATAATATACATTAAATTTGATAGATCTTTCGATTTTAGACATTAACTTTTCTTTTATCTTAGCTTAACGCTTCAAAACCACTCCACAGAACATTCATACTATTAATACAATATCAATACATATATCTAATTATGCAAACTATTCCATCCGATAGTTCACAAACATGCCTTTTTAATTCCCATTCTACCATTAATTTTAAATTAATTTAATTTCATCTTAAAATGTCTTACGCTATTGCTATTCATAATTTAATTCAGCAATTTAGCCAAAAGATTCAAGTGGTTAATCGATCTACATTTAAAATCTGCGTGAACAATAACTTCCCACACCAAGGAAAAATTTGTTGTGATTAATTATTAGGAAAAATCCAATTAAATCACCTCTCATTCTTCTCCTTAAAGTCTTAAAACACTTAAAAAAAAAAATCTAGTTTAAAACCCTTTTTTTTCAATCGTCTCCTGAAATTTACGTTTTTATTTCATTTGTTTGTCTATGGCACTCTGCATGTCTTCTTAATATTACACTTCAATGTTAATGTTAAGACATGAGCATAATACTCTATATGAGATCTCCTGTGAGCTGGATATAACTTTAAAACAACGTTTATGCCTATAAAGGTATATTTTATTTTAATAAGAAAATCACATTTAAAATTTTAATGATAATAAAATAAAAATTACGTCATCTCTCTCTCTCTCTCTCTCTCTCTCTCTCTCTTTCTCTCTTAGGTATTAAAAATAATTATTTATAAAAGGTACATTATCTGTGTGTGAGTTCGTTCCTTATGGACTTCAAAATGATTGGGTTGATTTTTAATAAAATTTATAAAAATATACTTTTTTGTATCTGAGAGTGATCTTAGATAGGCTTTGTATTGGAATGGCCCCGATACATATTGAAAATCGATAATCGAAAAAATCCGATTAAAGTAGGACCAGTCCAATTTTGAATTAAAAAGTCTCAGATGCATGTAAGAAATTTTATCCACGGATAAGCAGAACGGCTCCATGTATAAAATCAATAGTGGATTCTTTGATAAGACAGAGGTGCGTTCAAAATAAATGCTTCTGTTTAAAGCACAATTGCACCATGATACTTGACTTTTGCATTTGAATCTTTAATTCAAGGAAAGTAAAAAAAAAAACATTATAGAAAATAAAAAAACTTTGTTCATGAAATGACGAAGTTTCTTTATTGAAAATTCCCATTTGTGGGACACAATACATTGGAACTGCTTCCCAGATGATTACAACATGGTCGTTTTCAAGTCTAGTGTAAATAAATTCTTGTTTAACCACCCTCTTGAAAAATCAAATTCTGTTCAATCACCACTACTACTACAAATCATCACAGTGTCGCCTCACTGGCACTCATTTAATCCTCAACATTGAGTTGCCTTTGGGCCTTGATAAATGTTGAAAATAATCTCGCTCATCGCTTTTATTTATTTTTGTTATTTTTGTAAACTTTACTCCAATAAGTAAAACTGAACTCACATATTTTGGGGGGTAAGTTTCATATCGATTAGCTGTTTTAATTTTACAGTAAAATTTACCTTGCATTTTACAATAGTTATCAATTGTTATTACCCGAGCAACGCCACTTAGCCATACTTAATTAATAATAAAAGATAAAGCTGCAGTTGGTGTTAATAGTGGAGAGAAGACAAAGATTGGTTCACGTGTACGAGTCGTACTCAATTTTCAATTTTTCCAGCGAATTATTATCAAATGGACTCAATCAGATTACGAAAAAAATGAAAAAAAAATTAATATTTAAATATTTGTAGGGTATTCAATTTCTAATGCAATTTTCTAGTAAATCGATCACCCATTTTAGAACCACTCGACGTTTTTAAGCCAAATTTTGCGAATTTAGCCTTTTTTTTTTTTAACTGTTTGGTCTTTTTGAATTTTGCTAGAGATTTGTCCTTATCCAATTATTTTATATACATATTTATGGTTATCTTCAAGTTTTGTCACCCGACATTTACAAGGGTTTTGCCTGGATAAATTTTTTCTTTTGAATTTTTTTTAATACGCAATCTTCAGGTTTCATCACCCAACATTTGCAATTTTTAAATTAACAGGAAAACTCTTTGGTATACTTAAATGTGTGTATAGTTTCTAATGCAATAAACTGATCTGACATAGTGGAACACACACTCCTTTTACATAAATGGTTTTTCATTTATCAATCTAAGGGCAATAATTAAAAGTCAATATGCACTAGAGTACCATTAAAGGACTTATCTTTAAAAAGTTGCTTTTTAGGAGTATTTGGGTCTGTATTCTGTATTGTTTTCATTCCACATCTGCAAAAATTGAATATGTGTGTGCGGAATCAAACAAGGCGACCAGTAAAAACAATATGGAATACAGACCACTAAAAATCAACTTTTTAAATGTAAGTCTTTAGTTGGTACTCTAGCACACATTCATTGCCCTTAGATTGTAAATGTCGGGTGAGGAAACTTGAAGAATACATATTTAAAAAAAAAAGAAAAAATTTGGAAAGAAAAAAAAATTTGAAACAGAAAATAACCCAGGCAAAACTTTTGTAAATGTTGAGTGACAAAACTTGAAGATAACCATAAATAAAATATGTATATAAAATAATCGGAGAAAGCGCAATTAAAAATAAAGCCAAATTGCTTTAAAAAAAAAAAGGCTAAAATTCGCAAAATTTGGCCTGAAAACGTCGATTGGTTCTAAAATGGATGATTGATTTACTAAATAGTTGCATTAGAAGTACCCCTACAAATATTAAAACATTGACTGTTTTTTCATTTTTTTTTTTATAATTTAGTAGATTCATTCAATAATAATCCGCTGCAAAAAATTAAAAAGAAAACAAAACTAAAAATATATATAGATGGGCGTACCAATCATCACATGAACCAATGTCTCTCCCCTCTCATGCCACGTTTTAATAGAAATTGAGTTTTCTTTTCCATTTGATGTTTTACATAAGAGTTTGATTGAAGGTAACTATTATTGATTCACTGGACAGCAACAAATTTGTTGTTTGCATTTTTTTCAATTGATTTAGGACGAATCTGATGTGCTGAATCCAAAAATCACATTGGTTTTGCTCAATCAGACACAAATTGAACATGTGTGGCCATGTGTTTTTTTTTTTTTTTTTTTTACGTTTATGTTCACATATATGCATGTGTGAACCATTTTAGAAGTAGTTGGTGGGGCTAAAATGCTATGCTAAATAATTGTTTTGATATTAATGATTTTTTTCACAACAAGAAGTATTCAGGTTCGATATTTCTGGGTTATTATGTCGAAAAGAGATCAGTTTGAAGTCATAAATCCTCGAAATCTAAAAATTGGTGCTCAGCATACACAAAGAAGGAAGGGTCTATGCAGAAGAAATTAGGGCCTTGCAAAGAAAGGAACATCATCAACGATCCTCTGCTGGACAGAGATAGAATACTCTTCTCATCTTTGAACATCAAGTTCGGTTTAATCAAGCAGTTCACCAAGGCTCTTGACAAGGCTAGTGACTGCTTCACTTTGCCAAGCTTTTCCAGGATTGTCATGAAGAAGTTGAAAGCTAGCATCTTTGATGGTCCTCAGATCCGGTCACTCGTCAGAAATCAAAAGTTCGAAAACTTATTGGACAAAGCAGAACGGGAAGCATGGAAGACATTTGTTCTGGTAATGAAGAACTTTCTTGGCAACAATAAGGCCAGAAACTATGCAGAACTTGTCAACAACATGCTGACTGCTTTCAGAAACCTATATGTGTGTGTGTGTGTATGTGTGTGTGTGTGTGTGTGTGTGTGTGTGTGTGTGTGTATATATATATATATACTAGCAGGACCTGTTTCTCGGCTTTACTCAAGGCGATTTAGAAGGATGCTAACTAAAAAGCATTATTAAATTAGTTGAAGGCTGGCATCTTCAACAATCCTCAGATTCGGCAGCTCAGAGATCCAGAGTTGGAAAACTCAATGAACAAAGTGGAACTGGAATCATGGAAGACATTTGTTCTGGTAGTGAAGAACTTTCTTGGCAACAATAAGGCCAGAAACTACGCAGAACTTGTCAACAACATGCTGACTGCTTTCAGAAACCTGGCTGAGCATCAAGATGCACTATCTATTTTCACATATCGACCGGTTTTTCTGATAACCTAGGTTCTATAAGTAATGAGCAGGTGGGAAGATTCCATCAGGACCTGAAAGAGATGGCGACTAGATATCATGATGGCTGACTACCATTGAAATCTGAACAGAGACCTCCCTGTTGCTGAGTTTTCCAGAAGTTCGAAGAAATGAAAGTTGAAGTTCTGAATTTTAAACAATGGTAAAGCAACATGCAATTTATGCACGCCATTCAGTTGACAGAAATCGACGTTTCTATCAGGTGATCAATATATGTAGTTAGCAAAAAGTATTTTCTCTTAAAAACATATTTAGGATAATATGTGTTGACAAAAATCGGTTTATCAGCCACAAAAATGTAATCGATTTTGTTGCTAAATCTGATTTTTATTTCAAATCAACTTGGCATAAAAACCTAACATGATGAGAGAAACAGATGCCATTTCCTGATTCAGCATTGCAAAAGTACTCTAAATCAATTATAGAAATCTGGACAATATTCAAAAAGTAAAAACTTGTTGTCCAGTGTTTTTTTTTATTTAGTTAATCAGCTTATTATTTTTTTTTTTTTTTAGTATTATTAGAATAGTTTTGATTATTTTTGTGAGAATTGAATTTTAAGCAGTTGCAGTATAAGGACTGCTAGTGTCAGAATCGTCCGGGAAAATTCTGAAAATGGAAAATGCGGGAAGGTGCCAAACAAAAGTTTCATGATTTATTTTTTGCACAAATGCTGGCCAATTTTTTCTATGAAGAATATATTATTTCTGTAAGTCCAAAGCTAATTCCTGGATAATTATTGGACAACGTTTACCAAACTTAGAAAACTAAAATTCAAATCAAGAAAAAAAACATTCATTGTAAGGTAAGTTTCATGAATAAATGTATATATTTATGAATAGCAAACAACTGATAGCAAACAAATTTTTTTATTTTTATGATTTTCTTTGTTAAAATCAAAATAAATATTTAGATTTTTGTTATAATAAATCAATGATAGTAAAGAAATATTTTCTTGATTTTTTTGTCTAGAAGTGTAAGCCATGTTTAGTTTCAGAACAGTTTCCGATGGTTTGTTGTTCTACACAAGTCCTGGGAGTTGACTGGTTTGCAGTAGACAGTTCTGAAGTTGGAATCCACACAGAGCAAAAGATTCTTCCCGTGTTGAGACGGGAAAGAAACATAAGCGAAATTGCTACAGAAAAGTTTAATACTTATGGAGCAATTCTGGTTTCTGATTGGTTGGTAGCAGAACATGAATTAATTCGATTCGCCAGTTCCTAGCAGCATCGTTTATAAATAGAATCTCCCGACTATGCAGGATCATACCCATTATACACCCAAAATATTGTAACAGAGTAAATGCGCTCCGTGTTTTGGCACCTTCCAGCGTTTTCTGTAAACCATCTGGATGATTCCAACAATAACACATTATTATACTATACGAGCTGTGTTCAGCCACGCGTTGCTGTGGCTCACCTACGCCCCCCACACGCAAGCACACACGCACACACGCACACATATATGCATACACACATGCACGTTTACACACACACATGCATGTGCAAACAAACACCAAGGTAATAACTTGTTAATGCAATTCTAAAAAATAGATCGATACACGCACATACGCACGCACACACACACACACACATGCACATACGCACATGCACACACAAACAAACACTACTGTAATAACTTGTTAATATGATTCTAAAAAATAGCTCGCTAACATAATTGCATAGGCACAACATTTAGTAATAACATCTAAGAAGTAATTAATGAAAAATGAAAAGAATATTAGTCTCTCGTACGTACACACGCACACACACACACACGCACGCAAAAAAAAACAAACAAACACCACTGTAAGAACTTGTAAATACCATTAAAAAAAACACAACTGTATGAACTTATAAATGCCATTCTAAAAAACAACACAGTAACCTAAGTGCATAAGAAAATTGTTTATTAATGACATGTACGATTTATTGTATGAAAAAGAATTTTAGGCTTTAAAACATGTCTGTTAGTAATGCCACGTTTTAATGTTAGTCAGTGTTAGTTTATTTAGTGGATTTGAATTCCAGCGCTCAACCGATCAATGGATGGATTTTTGAAAGGGAGCCATTATTATTTATGAATCGAAAAAGGGAAAGCTTTTTGTGTTATGTCTATGTGATTATGATTAAGTTACGATGGGTGTAACCACAACATGATATATATGTATAAAAAGTAGATTTCCTCCCAGTGTTGCCTGGTGATGGTAGGAGAACTAAATATCTAGAGTGAAAAATAGGAACTCCTTCCTCTAAAGATGTTGTGATTGTGATGGTATTGCTCTGCGGATGCAATGTAATATTTTAGTATGACGACTAAATGTGTCTAAAATGGCATTCTAAAGTTACATAAGATAGCGGCTAATAGCCTAGATGTATTGAATTTGTATGTGGTATCTGTTGTTGCAAATGTACGATACTTTGGTTCAGATGGGAATTTCTGCAATCATTTTATCATATAGGAGATAAGTATCGAATTTGGTTTAATTGATAATTAATTTTAATTGTAAGCAAAGCGATTTGTACAAATTGGTGCTTATGGAAACGATTTCCAGATTTGAAAGCAAAGAATTATGTAGATATTTAAAATTTACAATTCACCGCTAGTTCCTATTATTGCGTATGTATGTGGACAATAGACTATATGTAAAGAGCATGAGATGAAGTCCAATGTCATTGAAATAAAATGCTTAAAAACTTGCAGTATTGTATGTGAGATGCACATAAAAAGTTATTAACTTGTGTAAGTCACTCATTTTCTTTCTCTGTTCGTGTAGATTACTCATTCCTCTTCTTTTCTTTTCACTTCTTCCCCAATCGAGTGGAAAGTGGTAGATGTGCGCAATTCAATGACTTACTCTGACGTCTGTACAAACGCAGCATAAGATCCAGAAATTTTTTAAGAAATGAAAGCATATATAGGTGTGAACTGGTGAATTTCCAACTAGTGAGGACATTTTTTACCTTCAACGGACGTTCTGCGAACTTATGTAAGCAAACTCATTCGAATATAAGCAGTTACTCTCTGAGCCTATGTAAACTAATTCAAATATAAGCAATCACTCTGTGAGCCTATGTGAACTAATTCAAATATAAGCAGTCTCTTTATGAGCCTGTGTGAACTAACTAATTCAAATATAAGCAGTCACACTTTGAGACTATGTGAACTAACTAAATCAAATATAAGCAGTCGTTCTGCGAGCCTATGTAAACTAATTCAAATATAAGCAGTCACTCTTTGAGCCTATGTGAACTAACTAATTCAAATATAAGCAGTCACTCTGTGAGCTTATGAAAACTAATTCAAATATAAGCAATCACTTTGTGAGCCTATATGAACTAGCTCATACAAATATAAGCAGTCACTCTGTGAGCCTATATGAACTAACTAATTCAAATTAAGCAGTCACTCTGTGAGCCTATATGAACACTAGCTAATTCAAATATAAGCAGTCACTCTGTGAGCCTATGTAAAATAACTAATTCAAATATAAGCAGTCACTCTGTGAGCCTATATGAACTAACTAATTCAAATATAAGCAGTCACTCTGTGAGCCTATATGAACACTAGCTAATTCAAATATAAGCAGTCACTCTGTGAGCCTATGTAAAATAACTAATTCAAATATAAGCAGTCACTCTGTGAGCCTATATGAACTAACTAATTCAAATATAAGCAGTCACTCTGTGAGCCTATATGAACACTAGCTAATTCAAATATAAGCAGTCACTCTGTGAGCCTATGTAAAATAACTAATTCAAATATAAGCAGTCACTCTGTGAGCCTATATGAACTAACTAATTCAAATATAAGCAGTCACTCTGTGAGCCTATATGAACACTAGCTAATTCAAATATAAGCAGTCACTCTGTGAGCCTATGTAAAATAACTAATTCAAATATAAGCAGTCACTCTGTGAGCCTATATGAACTAACTAATTTAAATATAAGCAATCACTCTGTGAGCCTATATGAATTAGCTCATACGAATATAAGCAGTCACTCGATACTAAAAACATTATACACGCCACCAGTACACCGTTGGAAATGACAACAATAACAAGTGCCCAACAAAAAACGCACACAGGACAGTGACTTAGGTCTCACTGAAAATTCCTTAATTACGACTGCTCCTCTTATTACAATTAAAATCCAACAAAAAAGATAAGACACACACACACTGACACTAAAAACAAACACATGCTTCCCAGCTGGCTACAACATGCTCGTTTTCAAGTCTAATATAAACAAATTCTTTTTAAACCGCCCTCTTTAATAATCAGATTTTGCTTAATCACCACCATCATTCTGATTATCATGGTTTTGTCTCATCATCTACTTTAAACTCATTTAATCCTTATCCTCAAGTTTCTATTGGGCCTTGATTAGTGGTAACACATTAGGAAAAATATTAGTGCTTTTTTCTCGAGATATGATCTTAAACATCTAGGGAGATGGAATTTTTATTCTTATTCGACGTTTCTTTTATATTCGTTCTATTACGCACATCTTCTCATGCACACACTCAGCAAGCTAAACAAAGCACAACCAAATTCTCTTTCATATACAAGTATGTTTTCTTTTGTATACCCTATACCAAATAAATATTATTTTATTAATGCTAAACATGCTTTCTTCTTTTTATTTTGTTTCACTATATACATCCTATAAACATCCTATTTCTTAGTGTTAAGGAATATTATTTTCTTTGCAGTGCTTTTCTCAACCAACCCCTACAAAATATTGCCTATTGCTTTTCTTTAATGATTTAAAGAAGCACTAAGATTTGGAACTTACTAATTGGCATTTATATGTGAGATATTTACTTTGTGAGAAATTCTACAATTGTAATCAAATCCTTCATCAACTGATTCGGCCACCCACTGTCCTTGTTTGACCAGTCAAATTAGTCGTTGTTTTAACCGCCGAGCAATGCACTTTGCAGAAAGTTGAATGCTTTTTCTTGAGTCCCAGACATGCAGCACGAGAAGGAAGGAACTCAACTCACTCTGGATATGAGGCATTTGGGTGCCTCTACCTTTCCTCTTTTTCAGACTTTATTTTTAAGCCTAAATTATTAGGCCCAGTTATTATTATAAGTGTTTCACAGAGACTTTTTAATTGTTGACCTGTCACTAATGACTTTTTCTTCAAATAAACACTAATTATGAACTTCTACAATGTCGTCCAAGTCGAGAATTGACTCTTTTAACCAGAAGGCATCATACCAACTCCCTTCAAACGGCTGCAGTTAATCCAATCTTCAAACAGTGCTGTACCCGGATACCAGTTCCTGCTGAAGATAATGAACTATTACCTTTCGAGATTGTTACCAGCTCTGTTTTAGAGGCAAATTAGGAATTCCTTTTTTGCAACGAAGAAAGAATAAAATTTATGTCGAACTTTAGCGGTATGCTTTGTTGTAATTGTTATGTTAATGTTTGCCACTGTCTGGGAGCAAAAAGAACAGGTGAGATAAAAGATATCAAAACTTTCTTAATTTTGAGGATTGAGAGAAGAGAGAAGTAAGCTAAGCAAACAGAGAAACGTAGAGGATATATTATACAAGCCAGTTTTGCCACAAGACAACAAAAATAATACTATTTAAATAAGTTCAATGATATCACTTTAAGTAAATTGCCCATTATTTCTGGTTTACTGAAATGAAAATATTCTACTATAAGAAATGGTATTTATTTTACATTTCTTGTTTTCTCTTTCTTCTACTTTCCATATTTTAATATTTATATGACGCCCACATTTTTTTTTATCAAGTTTACATTTTACTCTTTTTTTAGCGATTATATTATTATTACACTTGTATGCTTCTATGACTGTGATTTCCTTTTTTTTTAAATCTTTTTCATATATTAAAGTAAATAAAAATTATAAGAAAAAAGAAACTCTTTTTTAATGAAATATATCTTTTCCGATTACGAAGATTATTTTAATTTATTCAAATTCGAAATTTAGTCACCCTCGCATTAGATGAAATTTTAAATTTCAGATTAAACTTAAAGATCACATTTTTATGCCGGACAAAATCGATATACAATTATTTTCTGGTATAAAATAATCTGTATTCTGCTGTGATTTCACACATTTAAATTTTTTTATATTAAAATGTTTGAGTATAATTTTCAAGGAAAACTCGCAATGACATGAACAAGGTATTATAAAAAACAATATGTGTAGACTTCATTTACTTATGGCGCCTGTTAAGAGAAATGCACAGGGACGATGTTGATAGTAATGCTCTAAACAGCAAATAAGGAATAATTTTAATATTAATTTGTTACTAGGCATTGTTCTTCAACCAAACACTTTTATTAACAGGATTTGAAGAAAATATTCTGGTATAAAAATATAGTCCCTGCAGCACCCCTTCCAAATACACAGTAAGAAGAATAAAAAAAAGAGAGAAAAAGAAAAAGGGAGATAATTTGTTCATTCGAAAATACAAAAAATAGAAAAAGAAAAAGAAAAGGGAAACAAGGCCATAAGAACAAAAACTTAATTCACTAACAGAAAGAATAGTTATCAAGAATATTTTAAAACATTACAGTTACAAACAATATAAATATTCAACTAAATTTATAAACTTTCTGACAATTTCACATTCTGGTCAGATATCATTGCTACAATTTATCCATTCAAAAATATGAAAGAAACAGGAAACAGAGAGCTAAGAAAATCTTTATTCACTAGTATATTTGAGAAGAAAGAATAGCTATCAAAAATATTTTAAAACATTAATTACAAACAATACAAATATTCAACTAAATTTATAAACCTTTTGACAATTTCACTATCGGGTCAGATATAGTTGCTATCATTAGGTGCAAACATAGATGAGGGAATCACTGGAGTGTTGACATTTAAGCAAGTAGCGTCTAGAAATGCTGGCAACAACCTTTCCACTGAAATATTTGGGTTGACATTTTTAATGTGAACCATAAATTAACTTTAAATGTCTTTTGATGATCATGTAAGGTTCTCTATAAGTCTGATAGATAATTATGTGCTTTTGCAAAATCATGCACAAACGCATGAGTTTTGGAACATATTTAGACTTTTGAGTCTGTGTCAGAGAATTCTATGATAGTTTTTCTATTCTTGTGAGCCGGTCTACAAAATAGGTTATGATTATATAATAGATATGGAGAATAGAGTAACGACTGAGTGTTTTTTACTGAGTTTTGTACCTTATAATTACCACATACACACTATGTGTGACCACTCTTTGGTACTACATGTGAAAAAAAACCTGCTTTCCTTTCGATGGAGGTTTGATACCCAGCTTTACAATTTGATTTAACTCAGCTTTAGCTAAACTTACTATTTCTGATGCTAGTTCCTAGAAACGGCTATATACAGGGGACCACTAGTATCAATATGATGGTTGACCGAGTGCAGTAGTCTTCTCCTGTGGAACAATGGTTTCCTTGTGATTTCGAATTTTGCACAAGTTCAGAAAATGCATGATTATACTATGTGTTCGGTACTTAAAAAAAAAATTCTTTTCAGTTTTCTCAAGCTAAGGATAGAGTATCCTACCGGATTCCAAGCATTCACCCGCTAACGCAGGTATTCCAACCGAGACATCTTTTTAAGATTCTGGCCGTCCCTTTAAATGCAATTTTTAAAATCTCTCTTGCATTAGTTATAGTTTCCGAGTAGTTGTTTTTAAATTCTCTTCCATGAGTCCAGTTGCTCCTATAAGAACTGGAATTATAGAGATCTTCTTAAGATTCCAGTTTCTTTTCATGTCGTACATGACCATAACATTTTGTTTTCTTTTCCCTTTTGGCTCTGTTTAACCCAGCATCATTGGAGGCACTGACTTCTAATAAGATTGCTTCTTTCTCCTTCTTGTCCCAGGTCACATTTGTGTATAGCGGAATGTAATTTGAAATGAATCCGGGCGATTTCACATGAGTCTGTGAATCATTCAGATAATGTCTTTGGAAATTCAACTGAAAGTCATATATGTCACAAGCATCAATACTCAATATAAACTTCCCTACATTTGCTATAACTAAAAGATGACAGAAATACGTCTTCGACTTTAAATTTAATGATAGGCACCACGGGCTATAAGTTTTAACAAAAGATTGATTTATGGTTTATAAAGTAAGTTTATGGAGGCCATTGATCTTAGTTCTATTCATGACAAGGATTATATTTATGTCTGTAGTGTAGTCACATATGAATATTAGGCGACAGGTTTCTTCCATGCTGTCATTTGAATTCCGAATCGCCTTCTAATGACAGCATATTCTTTTGTCTACGTCGATTTGTAAGAAAACGCATTATGTCCGAACTTACTATGTGTGTCACATATGAAGCCCATATTCCTGTCCTTTGAGTGAAAGACTGGAAAATTAATTTACTTTCCATCATTTTGGTTCAAAGCCATCCGATACTGAAACAGAGTTAGGAGTCACTAAATCTGTTAATTTTTCAGGAGATGCACTTTTACTCATGGCTGCTAAAATAGTATGGCATGCCGATAGCAAATGACAAAGGAAAACTTTGTCCATATTTTTTACAGCATGCCAAAGGAAAACGTTGTCCATATTTTTTACAGCATGATCTTACAGTCGCTTCAGAATGTAAAAGTGTTTACTTTATTATAAAGGTTTCTCAAGATGAGATCAGTCCTCATTGAAATAATCTTTTTCTTGTAATTTAAGTATAAGCTTTCTCAGTGTGGATATTATTATGTTTATTACATCATCAAAACATCTTCGGTAATTTATAAATTAAATTATCAATAGTGATTCCTTAATTCTGAGGTTCACTAAATCGTCTTTCGTAACTAGTATTTTTACTTGTATATCTTTAATAGAGTGGGTTTTTTTTTATTCCATTTTCACCTCAAACAAGGCACAGTGCCACTTTGAAGTAGGGGGCTACTATCGGGGGTATAAGTTACAGGGATATTATGAAAGGAGATAAGCAACAAGATGTCTGTTCACATTACGCTTGAACTTCTGCATGTCAGTACAGTTAGGAAAGCAGATTCCCGGAAGGGAGTTCCAAAGTCTAGCAGTTCTGAGGAAGAAACTATTGGAGTAGAAGGCTTTCTTTCATCTAGGGATTTCTACTATGTAGAGGTGGGATTTAGCTGCTTGTCGGGTTTGTTGGGGGTATTCACGTCGAGGGGATACAAGTGCTTGGAGTTCGTCAAAGCATTCATCATTATCATTAACTTGTACAAAAGGCAGATTTCTTGATTAAAGGAAGGCACATAAAAATATTATCAATAGATAATAGTTTTACTTGCCTGTCTTTAATAGAGTGATTTCATGATATATGTATTTGGAATGAAGATGACTTGATTGTTATGTATTATTTTTTCGTATTGTATTGACCTAAATTTGCACCGGGTATATTTTCCAGGTAGTATTTAAAATTTTCTTTCATGAGTTCAGTTGTTCCCATAAGAATTGGAATTATAGAGATCTTCTTAAGGTTCCAGTTTCTTTTTATGTCTTACATGACCTTAGTATTTCATTATCTTTTTCGTTTTGGCTCTGTTTAACTCATTGTGGACACTAACCTCTACTGAGGTTGCTTCTTTCTTCTTATTGTCCCAGGTCCTTCTGGCATACATGCGTTGCATAAGCCTATGTTTTTAATAGAGAAATATAATAAAGTGTAAGAGTTATTGTTGAGTTGTGTTCTAAGTTTCAATAGATGTTGCCTCAATGTTGGTCTGCGGTATGTAAGTTATCTGCCGATGATTTTGCGGATGGTCGATATAATTTTAGGAAGCACATATTAGAGAGTGTGTATTGTGGATATTTTCTAGATAGAGTAGTGTTTGGCGTTTGGAGGATATGTGTTCTGTTTGAGTACTTGTTGAAAGTGTATAACAGAGGTGATCTCGTCTATTTCTATAGTGTATTTGCTACGAATACTATTTGTTGGGGGGGCACTCCAAGATAAGGTTGAAAGAAATCGTTGATTGAACATTGAATGCTACCACGCAAGCATTGGAAAAAAATGTGGAATGGGCAGAAGATTTCTCGAGAGGAATTGATTATCCAAGAACATGGCTAAACAATTATTAGTTTACATTGGACTTGAAGTTGGGAAGAAGTTTTGTGACATTTCGTTCCACAGAGAGCTTTGTGACATTTTGTTTCACGGAGAGCAAACTTTGTTCATGGAAATTTCGCTAGCTCTTTGGTATGGGGAGGGAGAGAGAGAGAGAGAGAGGGAGAGAGAGACGTTGATAGAGAGAAAGAGAAAAAACCGTCCTCTGTTATGATTGTAGGCAGGCGGTTCTTGCTGTGAATATTTTTCAGGGGGTACGAATGATTGGAGCTCAGTCGAGCACCTACCATACATATGTCGCTATAGTAGAAAAAGCTTAACTACATCTATTCTGTATGAAATGGAATGCATAGAAGAGAAAAGATCATCCTCTAGATTGTAAAGTCAGTTTTGTACACTGTTAAGGTATGAAAACGTGGTCCAAGCGGAACTTGCCCAGATATGACAGCAGTATTCCATCTTAGACCGGGTCTGACTTTTAGACGAAAAGAGGATTGCCTCAGGAGCAAAGTACTTTCTAGAGCGATAGAATAATTCAAGGATTTGTCCAGTGACCAAAGCAAAAGATCTTATGTAAGCCATTTCAGGTTGGTTGGTTGGTTGGTTGGTTGGTTGGTTGGTTGGTTGTTTTTGTTTTACGGCATATCAACCCTTTTCAGGTAATTTAATGCCGAATACAAAGATTTTGAAGAAAATTTTTTTAATAGAATATATTTGTTGTTTTCAAGTAGGTTTCTATTTAACCCATAGTTGGAACCCTAACAGGTACCACCACTTCGGGTCAGAATGGACCTAGGGGCAATGGCAATTAAAGGGTGGCTCCACACTCTCCAAAGCCCGCAAGCTGGGGCCTCACCACTGGATAAAGTTTAAGGTTATATCCAGGACCATTTCAGGTTGGACGTAAGAGTTAGTTATAGGCGCTTATTAAAGAAAGCAACTTACTTAAGGAGAGACTATTCATTTCAACCGGAGAGAATTGAGAATCCTAGTATAGGTTGTCAAAAGAGAGAAGCTTAGTTTATGAGGCATCAAAAGTAACAAGCCATTTTCTCCATCATGTAATCCAAGTTTGAAGAGGAAAGAGAGAGAGAGAGAGAGAGAGAGAGAGAGAGAGAGAGAAAGAGAGAGAAAGAGAGTGTCAGAAAGATATTTGCTATTAGTGCTCCTCGAGTTGCTGCTACTGATAGTTGTGTTGTCTGCATAGATCAGGGATCGGCACCTCCGGCTCACGGGCCAAAGCAGGCTCTCGAGTGAATTTTGTTTGACCTGCCACCTTACTCCGGGCACGATATAAATATAATATGTGTTTGCAAATTTTTTTCTTTCTATTTTTTCATATTCACCTGGTAAAATAAGTGATATCGCTTAAAAATAAACATATTATAGTCAATATTGGTTTTCTTTAAACAAGCAGAAACTTTATTTACATATTTAGTAACATTGTTGTCCACTACGGCAATGTAGCCAAAGCTGTGTGGCTCTCCTCCTATAACCAACATAGCTTTTTGGCGCTCACACTCCAAAAGGTTTCAAACATATATCAATAAATCATCTTAGTATACGATTTGGAAGATTATTTATGAAGATCAAGAAGAGGGTAGAATCAGGATGACGTCTTGCGGTACGTTGGTATTGATATTATGAGCTTAGGACGCCTGTCCGTCAACAACCACTTTAATTGACTTATCCGTGATCATCCAATGTAGTATATACTACGTTGTACACAAATGAATATAGTGACACATTTGACCGACCACATAACTTTATTGGAAGGGATAAACAGCACGTTAAAATTTGGCATAACAGTTCTGAAATTATCTTAAATTACCTATAAAAGAAATGTATATTATTCTAATGGGAAATTTTATTTGCCACGCAAGTCAATTTTTTTCTAATTATTTCTGTGTTATGACAAATTTATATACATAACGTAAATTTTGTCTGCTAAGTTGCAATGTTAAAAAAGACAAGACACAAAATGTTTCCATCCAATACGTGCATTAATACTGAAAATATATACATATAATATTAAAAGGTGATAGTGCTTTTGAAGTTTACCTGTTTGTATGCATGACAAACCAAACGCAATGTCACTTCAAACACTTCTGGAGCATTATGAAGAGCTATACTTCAGCGTGAGAAACTATCGAAAATTCTATTTCAAACTCAAGCACGAGAGAACAAAAATGCTATTTTTAACTTAAGCCTTACGAACCAATGGGAATACAGTTGCAAACGTAAGAGTGAGAGATTGGTGAGACTGCAAAAATCCTTTTAAATCGCAAGCATTATATACTCAAGAAATTCCATTTCAAACGTAAGTAAGAGGAACCTTGTTATTTAACACATAAACTTGAAAAGCCTACGAATACGAAATTGTTGCTTCAGATTTAATTTGGAAAAACCTACGAATACGAAAACGCTTTTCAATTTTAAGTTTTAAACACTTACAAATACGAAAACGTAATGTCAAGTTTAAGTTTGTATAATAAAAATGTATTCTTGTCAGTATTTTAACGACATTGTAACTTCCGACCTGTTCAGTTCGGTTCTCGGTTTCCCTGTTATATCGATTTAAGGTTTTTTTATTATGTCATTTGGGGGGGGAGCCTCATTGGTATGTTAATTAATGCATATCAAACTACAGTTTGACTAAAAAAAGCCCCTACAAATATGAAAACGCTTTTCAAATTTAGTTTTAATGATCTACAAATTCGGAAACGTTATTTCAAATTTAAGTTTAAAAAAAAAACTTACAAATACGAAAACGCTTTTCAAATTTAAGTTTTAATAATCTTCAAATAAAAAAAAACGTAATTTCCAATTTAAATTTGAAAAATCTCCGAATACGAAAACATTATTTCGGATTAAAGTTTAAAAACCCTACTAATACGAAAATTGTTTTTCAAACTTAAAGTTAAAAAAAAAACCTTCAAAGACGAAAACGTTATTTACAAATTAAAGTTTGAAAAGGCTTACAAATACGGAAATGTTATTTCAAACATAAACTTGAAAAATAACTACAAATATAAAAATGTTATTTCATATATATTTTTAAAATACTCATGAAATATGAAATGCTATTTCAGCCTTCAGCGGTAAAGACTGATGCATATGTCATGTGCCATAAAACTGAAGAGGGATAGCTTCACAAAAAATAAATTTTTTAAACTTAAGAGTTAGAGAACCATTATATGCGATTTCAAACTTAAGCTAATTCAACCAGAGACTCAGGCGAAAATCTTATTTCAAACTCAGGTTTGATAAGTCAACGAAAATTCTATTTAAAATTTGAGCGTTAGAGACTCACGAAAGTGCTATTTAAACTGGAACAGACCAGTGAAAATTTTATATCAAACTAAAGTTTGATAAGCCAACGAAAACTCCATTTTAAACTTAAGCGACAAAGATTTACGAAAGTGCCATTTAAACTGGGAAAGACCAATAAAAATGTTATTTTAAACTTGAGTTTGCTAAGCCAACGAAATTTATATTACAGACTTAAGCATAAGGTATCGATTGAAAAGTGTTTCAATCGTCAATATGAAAGACTGATGAAAAGTCAGACTTAACCATGGTATATCAACGATAATTCTCCGTCAGAATAAAGCGTGAGAGACCGAAGAAAATGTCACTTAAACTTAAGTTTGACAAAAAAATGAAAATTTTTATTTCAGTCTTAAACTGAAGATACTGATTGGAATGTAATGTACTCTCGAGAGTAACGAAAATGCTATTATAAAACTTAAGCATCGTATATCAACGGAAATTCTTGTCTTGTGAGACAGCGACGAAAGTCTTTTTTCAAATTTAAGTCTGATGAATCAATGAATAAACAATTTCAAATGTAAATATGAAAGATCAATTAAATGATATTTCAAACTTCAGCATGAGAGTGTGACGACGATATTTTTTCAAGTTCGACTTGGAAACCCAACGAAAATGTTATTTGAAAAACTGATGAAGCTGCTTATTCAAACTTAAGCATAGCATATGAAAGTAAATTCTTTTCAAGCTTAAGCGTACGAGACGGACGAAAATGTTATTTTGATCTTAAGTTTGACAAATCAGCGAAGATCCTTTTTCAATTCTAAATCTGCGTGAACGAGTAAACTATCATTTTAAACTTATGCATGACATATCCATGAATATTTTCTCAATCTTAAGTGTGAGAGATCGATGAAAATGTTATTTTAATATCAAATGAGATAAAACAACGAAAATTCTGTTTTTACAATAAAGGCGAGAGACCGATAAAACTATTATTTTAAACTTATGCATGACATATCAACGAAAATCATTTGCTAACTGAATCGTGAGAGGCCGATGAAAATGTAATTTCAAACTTTAGCTTGACATACCAACGAAATTCTATTTCAAATTAACGCGTAAGATATCGATTAAAGTGTATTGTAGTGATTAGTGTAAGATTTTGATAAAATTGCTATTTCAAACTTAAGCGTGAGAGATCGGTTAAAATGCTATTTCACATTCAAGCACCACAAATAAACATAAATGCTACTTCAAAATGTTTGACTGACAAAAAAAACCGTTTAAAACTTAAGCATGCTTGCTCAATGGACCTATATTTCAACAAGCGCTACGCACATACGAATCTGCTATTTCAAACTAAGCATGACAAACTTAAGGATGACAAATTTAGGAATGAGAAAATCCAACTTAAACAATTGAATAGTCTATTAGAATCGATATCGTAATAGACTGACGAAAATGATAATTAAAACTTAAGCATGACTGATAAGGTTTAAAATTCAAGTTTCTACATATACGAAAATAATTTATCAAACTTAAATTTGACAAACAAGCGAAAATTTTATTTCAGATTAATGTGTAAGTGACCAATAAAATTCTATTCCAATTACCAGCGCGACATCCCGAAGAACATGCCTTGAAGAACTTAAGCGTGAGACCAACGAAAACTATTTCAAATTTCAGAGCAAAAGACTGTTCCATATTATACGTAAGTGTCAGAGATCGACAGCAATGCTATTTAAAGCTCTAGCTTGACAAACAAGTGAAATGCAATTTCACACTGAAGTAGACGAAAAAATTCTAGTTCAAACTTCACAGTGATAGAATCACGGAAATGCATTTATGACCTACGCGTAAAGAACCTTCAAAAATTCTATTTCAAATTATAACTTGAAAAAGAATAACATCCGTACTATTTCAAATTCATGTGTGAAAAACTCTGAGAGCTATTTCAATATTTCGCATGAGAGGTTTATAAATATGTTTACTTTTTTAATTCAAAATTATACCACCCTCGAAAATGCCCTTTTAAACTTAAACGGAAAGATACTATTTCAACCGGGAGAGATCAACAAAAATTCTATAACAAACTTAAGGGTTATAAACGAAAAACACAACAACAAAAAAAAAAACTATTTTCATCTTCAGCAAAACAGACTCATGAAAATGCTTTGAAATCTAAAGCATGGGAGACCAACGAAAATGTGTTTAAAACATAAGCGTGGTAGACCAACGAAAATCTTATTTCAGACTAAAGTATGACAGACTATCGAATGTGCCATTTAAAATTTAAGCATGGCATACCAATGAAAGTGTTAGTAAAATTACATACGGCAGATAAAAAATATTTTATATTATTTGGACTCTTCTTATCTTAAGTATTATTTTCACCTCACTTCGGTCGATGTAACCTCCTACCTTCTTCAGGTATATCTTGCGGAACTAGGGTATCTTTTTGTCGAATTCGAGAATCTTTCTGTTGAACTCGAGAATCTGCACGGAATTTCGGATAGAACCCCTTATTTAATTCAAGAGTAGTATGTTCTCGTTCCGGCAGCCATGACTGGGTAAAATTTGTAAGTCACAATTGTATTGTGAGTGTCGTTCGCACTGAGGATTAAACCTTCGACCCTCGGAAGAGAGTAATTTACAAGTGAATTTTACCAAGTATTTTATCCATTACGTAACAAATCATTGCGTGCATATGTGAAAGATGTATCACATCAAGTCAAAGCAGAATAATTCTAAACTTAAGCACAACATGTCAACTTGTAAACAAACCATCTTATAGAGATGCTTATTCAAGTGCATCTTGATATATCTACCTCTATATATTTCCAGGTATCTGCGGATAAAGAGGAACAATAACCGAGACAAGAAAGGAGAAGCGTGGCATCTGCTACCCTATGAAAGATAAAGAACATTATTACATTATATGTATGAAAAATTATTAAAGAAAATATATTTTTTTAAAAACAAAACCGAAACTTATTATTGTGTAAAATATTGACTCTTGAATTTTCTTTAAAAAAGATTAAGCTTTCTTTAATGTTGTTATACTGTAAGAAGACAACTAAAATTATATCGAAAAATCATTGATACTTCCTTATTTTGTACATTAATTAAAATATTGGAGAAAATTAATTTCTATTCCTGATTCTTTAATCAAAGTGAGGAAAAACATGAACTACATTTTTAAATCGATCGTAAAGCTGCATGACAATATGAGGATAAGGCGAATCTTAACTGGATTTTACTTCGCCATAGTGTATGCAGTATACCTGAAATTGTGATAGGAAAACGTTTATAACTTTTCAACTTTTCAAGATCAGGTAATATTCTTTTGCTACAATATGTCCCAAGTAGTGAGTCGCTTGACCACATATATTAAAATAGCTATTGACGACCAGATGTCCGAAACACATAATATAGAATGAAGTTTATCATCAAAAGTGTGACCTTTATCGGGACCTTGACATTAGCTTTTGATATATATCCCCAAGTTAAATAAGTTTTAAGTTAAATCACGATCGATATTTTGACCAGGTTTCGTGACGATCAGTCAAGAGATGTTGACATCAGGCTGTACACAAATAAAAATCGTTAAAAAAAAAACACTAATCAAATTCGACAAAAATAACATCTTTGGCAGAACTAATTGCATCAACTAATAGAATATTTTAAATAGAAGACATTTTAGTTTAATGGGTACCTTTGTTTTAACTAATTGCTTGCGTCACGCACATTCCGTTTATGAAATTAATCTCAGAAAAATATTTAACTTGCTAGAGTATAAATTGTTTAACTTGCAGGAGGATAAATTGTTATGGAATTTGGTGATATGTTAACTGGTCCATAATCCTGTTCTTATTTAGTTTGTTTACTTTAGGGGGAACACAAGGCTTGAAAGAAAATTCAACCATTCTTAATTTTGGCGTCCAACTCTAGGAATAGATTTTCCCTGGCATGTCGTCGACAGTCTTCAAGCCATGTATAGATCCTCTTATGTTTAGAATGTACTTTTGAGCCGTTTTTACTAGAAAGAATCTCCAAAAGTGTTAAATTCTTAGAATTCAATGACAAAAGCCCATTATGTGTGTCTTTTTCGCCGTTTTCATCTGTGTCTGTTTGATTATATATTGAAATCTGCGTTGTATACATTGGATTAAATGGGCATTTTTCTGCTTCTAAATTAGCTTCCATTGAAGTAGCACTAGACCTTTCTAATACGGCTGAAGTGTTATTTTGTTTTTTAAAACTGCTTGATTCCATCTTGGAGGGCATAGATGTTTTAACGAAACCTACTTTCATTTTTTCGTTAATATCACAATTATGATCGATTCTTTTGTACAATCTCTGGCGAAAAGCATGGAATGAAACCTTTTTCTGTTTGTCGCTTCTAATTTCAGGATGTCTACTTTCATTCGAGCTGTTTTGCCCCAGTTTGCTTTTAATTGTATTACGACATAATGCTTTCTCATGATTGGGGGATGATACTTGCAGAATTTTCTTGTTCTTTTGTTCGGTTTCTATAGCATTTGATTGAGTCTGTGAGTGCCGTCTTAATCGCTCGACTATCGTCGAATATGTTGAGTGCATGTTTTGCTCGCACGTTGAATTACAAAGTTTGGAAGTTGGCGCTTTCATCAAGGGCATAGTCGGGGATTTTCCAGACAACGATATGTGGGAAGAGGGTTTACATAGAGAAATCTTTGACTTATTAAGAGATATTTGCCTTGTACTTGTGTCGTCAATGTTTGAACATTCCTGCTTTTCTAAAGATTCGTTTGGTAAATCTTTCGTTGGTTCTGTTTCTTTCTGATTCCCTCCAGTATACCTATTGCATGAGGAATTAGTGATGATAGTATTTTGATTCAAATCGAAATTAGCAGCGTGCCAAGGTTTCTTAGGAAAATTGCCATCCTTGTTTATTATCGAGATGAACGAGACTTCTTTTTTAACATCAGCGGTTGATGTAGCTGAAATATTATTGTCGACACATTCTATTTTCCTTTGCTTAATTACATTATTGAAAGAGTAATTTCTTTTTGCATCATTTCTGACATATTCACTGCTGTGTTTTCTCAGACACATGTTGGCATTGTCTTCCGTGGAATCTGTTTGACCCCTCGGTTTGTTGCAGTCGAGAAGTTGTACCTTTGAAGTGGAAGTTTTGGCTGATTTCTTTCCGGGAACTTGACTTTGTCCGATTGGTATCAAAGAGATCTGATGACTTCCACCGTGGTAAGCATTTCTACTTAAACTGTAGACAAGAGTGGGATAGTACTGTGGATTGTTTATAAGCTTCCGACCCAATCCGTTCCCTTGCTTCTGATAGGAGAGTTTGATACTTGGTTCTTGCCGCTGTTTTCCTACACATCCCGTGATGTGCAATGGCGTTGTAAGGGAATCCAATGTCAACATCATGACATAATCTACAATTAGAAAATAAACAACATAAAATTATATAATATTAAATAATAAATAAAAATTGTATTAATAAAACTTGAGTAAAACTTAGGTAATGTGTTTGACTTTCAAATTATGATAATGGTGAAGATAGCATTCAGTAATTGTCATCCTGAGTAAAAATAGGACGTGGTAAACTTAAATAAATAGAAATGCAATTTATAGCTTTCCTGAGAATTTGCTTTCTAACACAGTCAATCTACGTAAGCCCCCAATCTAATCATCTCCCGATCAATCATGAAACAGATTCCTAACTCTATCTAAAGTAGACGTAGCAAAAATTCTAGATATAACATAGCACGGATTCGTATATATAAATGCATGCGAAATGGCGCCACTGGTAAAGAAAAAAGACTTTAAAAAAAGAGAAAGAAAATGATCACGTGAGAATCGTGGAGCACAGGACAAGATATCGTGAGATTCGTGAATAACGGTCGAGATCACGTTAGAGGCGTGAATAATGCCGGAGAAGACTATACGATAGGTGACGTCGCGGCCATAACAATGAGGAAATAAATGTCGTCAGAGAAAATATGAGTTGAAGTTCTTTTCTATTCTTGTCTACTTTGCGTCTAAAACATACAACGTGTATTGATTCCTGGACAACTTACACAGCGAGGAAAATGTATTTAAGAAGTCAAACACAATTTAAAACACAGCTGTAAAAACTGAGTCTCATAATATCAAAATTAATTATGAGCAACAAGATACAAATAGTTATTAGAAGACAAAAAATGTAAGAAATGTAAATGTAATTTGATATAGTACACTATAATTAGATGCTAAAAACTAAACTTGGCATGAAATTCCTAAATCTCAGCGAAAAAAGTCCCTTACAGAAAATCTTAATACCAAAAAGAAGAAGAAAAGTCCTATAGTTGCTGTGAAAATTAAGAAATGATAATTAGAACACATAACAAAATATTGAATGGGAGTATCGTAGCTCCGCCGTCGACTCAGCAATCGATGACGGGATCTACTCAAACAGAATAATGGCGCGTTGCGCGTGTGTGCTCTTCAACTGTAAAACCCAGTTGCGCACGCGCAGCTGTGTAAAGATCATTTCAGCTACACGCACATCGCCTTTCTACACCCACGCAAATTCAGTGGGCATAAAAACTTGAACCTCTGTCTTTTCATGCGGACGTCGTCCAAAACACCTTATGTCATAAAGATGTTGTTTTTTTTTCAGCCAATCGGATTACGAAGAAAACAAATTTCAAAAATATTTTTTCTGACAGTGTCCGTGGGGTCAGTTTGAAATCTATAAATAGGGCATTTTGCGCCAAAACAAGTCAGAGGCACTTATCGACGTTCAATGAACATGGCCTAGGTATTACCTCCCGCCGTAGCCTAGGCATTACCTCCCGCTGTGGCCAACGAAGTGGCCGACACATTCGAACACGTCCCTCAACATAAACCGACACCGAGTTCTTGACTTCATACGAGACGTAAAAATTCAAGCTCAGCAAACAACACTTTTACAACTTCTCCGATGGCTTATTCAACAAACCCGAACACTCATGGATTTTCCTCAGGTGCATAAAATCCACGGACATCAATAATAACCGTCAGAGAGCTCATACCAGTTTTAAACGAGTTAGCTGCGACGCGCACATTTGAAAAAAAACTCAACGAATGGACATTATGGAAGAAGTCATCAGTTTAAAACGTGTAAAGATCATTTCAGCTACACGCACATCGCCTTTCTACACCCACGCAAATTCAGTGGGCATAAAACTGAACCTCTGTCTTTTCACGCGGACGTCTTCCAAAACACCTAACGTCATAAAGATGTTTTTTTTTTCATCCAATCGGATTACGAAGAAAACACATTTCTAAAATATTTTTTCTGACAGTGTCCGTGGAGTCAGTTTAAAATCTATAAATAGGACATTTTGCGCCAAAACAAGTCAGCCGACCCCCAACCAGCATGTTGTAAGCATCAACATCGATTCCGTCTACAGGACGTTAAACGCGTGCGCACCCGATAATTAATTCTCCACGTGGAGATGGAGTTTTTACCCTAATGGATGTTTACTCTGTTCTATCTCTTTAAGCGATGGACTTTTATGTTGTTTAATTCTTCCTAAAAAAGGACTGGTTATTTTTAACCGAGAATTTTACTTTTCTACTTCATTTCATTTTTATTACCTCGTCATCATTAAATCCCGACCAATGTCGGGTCTCCCGGCTATTTGATAAATAAATTATTGTTTAGACAGTTTAAATAAACAATATCCAAACAAAATGGCTAACATCTACACAATCCTCTTAAATAGAGTAGATTCAGGAGGTCAAAGATTTTTATCTTTAATACAAAATCATACTATTTCAAACCGTAACTAGCAGCTTTTAAATGAATAAACGGACTTAGAAACGAACAAATCCAGAGCCTACGAACATAGAGAATGTATTTCAGTATTGTTTTATATCGGGGTGAATGGGAGAAAAGCTCAAATACGATCAATTAATTCCATAAAAGATTCCAATGCCGGCACAGTAAGATGAGTTTATAAATTCAGTCGACGTTACTCTCTAAAATTAAAACAAAGCAAAATCGAGGGGAACCACTTGCAAAACACACAAACCAAATATACCCGTTTTCCAAGTTAGCATATCAAGATGTTTAGCTAAGAGAATACAGGTGCAACTAGTTTGATTCTCTGTTTATGCATTAAAAATCTTTGAATGTAGTACGAGAGACAGCCGTAACCTAAATAGAATTTCCAAGAAATACTTTGAAAATTAATAGCAAATCAGATCATTTGTAAATTCCACTAAAATGCAGCTGCCACATTGATGTTGAAGAGTGAAACAAGATAACAAAGAAACATTTTTTCATGATAAATGTTAGCTATCATTTTAAAGGTTATGTCAGGATGAAGTTGATAACGATAGAGACATATTTGTTTGTCGTGATAATGGGGTGGAGACACACGGCAATTAGCGCTGATGGTTGGCGCGTGCCCATTGTAAAGACGTACCGGTATTCGAACTTGGAACCCGACTTACACAAAAAATAAAATGAAAATAATATTAATGCAAATTTGGGAGCTGTCGAGGTTTGAGTGTCAGCATAAAAAAGATGCTATTTTCGTGTGTGATAAAAGATATCTTGCGCAGGAGAGAGTTCGCCGTGAAGAGGAGGGAAACAAACGTACGACAGCTGCTGGGAGAACAGGCACAAACATAAGAAAATTGGGTTCTTTTGCAGAATTTGACCCGGATCCTCGGTATGTTCTGTAAATTATGGTTTCGACTCGAGCGGCAGTCACCGGATTAAGCCGAGTAAAGTAACAGACGCAGACGAATTTCCAAACAAACAAACTGGGAAAAAATAGAAATACAATAAATAATAAATAACAAAAACCTACTCAAAATTGACTATATATATATATATATATATATATATATATATATATATATATATATATATATGTGTGTGTGTGTGTGTGTGTGTGTGTGTGTGTGTGTATGTGTATATATATTCAACAAAAGTTGCATTTTGTGTTGTTTATTTACTTTTATTATTTTCTTTGTGTTTATGTACATTGAACCGTACTATTTTTAAATAGTATTTTCAAGTTAAATTAAAATTTTACTATATATTTTTTATTAAATTGATAGGTGAAAGTACAAAATAGTTACAAAACACCTCCTTACCTCATGTTAAGAATGGCTTTCTAAATAATAACGGTATTATTTCAGCACGGTTCAATAGCTGCATAAAAACCATTACCTTTTGCATTTTTTATCAACAAAAGTTTTGTTTTTTTAATTAATCTTTTTTTTACCATAAATTGTTAGGCGAAAGTACAGTTTTGCAAGAAAACTTACAATTTTTTTTTATTTTTGAAAGAAAATTGGCAGTAAACGATTTTTTTTTTGTTATTTTGTAAACAGAAGTTGTTTTTTTTTATTTCTCATAAAAAAGTTTAATTATTTTATGAAAACCGTAAATTGTATAGAATATGTTTTTTTCAAGAAAATTTGCAAATTATTTTTTGTCAACAAATGTTAAAAAGATAAACAGAAAAAAATGCCCCCCATCACCCAAAAATTAATCAAAAAATGTTATTTATTCAAAAACAAAACAACAACAAAAAAAGAATTTAGATTTAGCGTCTCAACATTTGAACAACGCTCGGCTTAATCCGGTGATTACCAGTCGAGCCCTAACCATAATTAACGGAAAATACCGATAATCAATTCTGCAAAAGTACCGAAAATTGCAATGCTGACAGACTTTTTGCTGCTTTCATTTAGACAATCTGATTGACAATCTTTCTAGAAAATATAACCTTAGGTTAGTTAATTAAAACAGTTCATGAAAGTACAGTTATTACACCTGATGTAAACAAATACTAAGGCGCGTTAATTTTGAAATCATAACCAGCCTTATATTAGGGCTCATAATTACAGTCTATATCTTTGAAGTAAAAGGTTTTAATCGTTTTATCGATCGCAGAAAGCAGAAATTGCGATAAGAATTGTGATTGGGTAAATCACAAAAACTTTATGTAAAATTTCCTAGAAACCGTCGATCAGCTCAGTAAGACATATAGACACACTGAGAAAAGAACCAATGTCGGCAAATAATCAAACAATTCTCTTTCGCATTAGACCTCTTAGTATTTTCCCAAGTTCTGTAATCATGATGTAATACCATTCAAATTCTTAAATATTTCATTTCTCCACAACAAGAGCAACGCATATTTTTCATTTCAATATTGCTACACATTTGTATTTCCAGTAAATACTTATTTCAATTGTTTAATTTCAGAAAAATTTCTGATGGTTAGCTGATCTGTCCTTTAAAAAATATTTTTTTACTCATTTTCACCCCTTACAAAGCATATCGCCACTTGGACAAAAGGGGCTACTATTTGGGTCCATGTCTTGGAAAGATTAACAAGATATTTGTTTATGTTACATTTAAACTTCTACATATCAGTACAGCCAGAAAAGCAGGTAGCAGGAAGGGAATTCCAAAGTCCAGCCGTTCGAGGGAAGAAACTATTAGAATAGAAAGCTTTCTGGCATTTAGGGACAACAACAGTGAACGGGTGAAATCATATTGCTAAGCGGATTTGTTGGGGATATATACGCCGAGGAAGTACAAGTGAAATAAAATGTTCATCAGAATACATTCCATTAAAATATTTGTAACACAGGCACAGTGATGCAACATTGCGGCGATGAGACAGGGACTGGAGCTTAGTTTATAAAGTGGGTGGGACAGATTAAATTGACAACTCTTTTTTGGACTTTATCTAAGAGGGAAATACTAGTGGTAGATGCACAAGACCAGTTTTGGCAACAATACTCCATGCATGGGCGAATGGTGACCCTGTAAAGGTACAGGATACTCTGAGGCGTGAGTAGTCTTCTAGCTCGATAGAGGGAATCCACATTCTTTGCAGCAGCCTTTGCAATGTTCTCTATGCATTTGTTCCAGTTCATATTGCCCACAAATGTAAGGCCGAGTAGTTTGAAGGTAGAATTCTCAGGTAGGGTGCTATTTGTCATGGGTATAGGAGGTTGAAGAGGCGTAACTGTTAAAGGAGAGCAGCTTAGTTTTACTAGCATTAAATGTTACCATCCATTTACGGCCCCATTCCACTATAGTTTGAAGGTCATTTTCTAACAATTGTGCCATTTTCTTAGGTTTATGTACATCTGTTCTTCCCTCATGCATATTATAGAGCGTTGTATCGTCAGCAAATATACCCATCTCGGACACAATATTATCAGTGAAGTCGTTTATAAATACCAGGAATAATAATGGGCTAAGGATCGCTCTCTAAGGCACTGCCGCATTAATGTTATGCTGCTTGGATGTACGTCCGTCAATGACAACCTGTATGTTTGTATTGTCTAAGGATCTAATTATATTTAGTATAAGTCCAGTTATACCGTACGATTTAATTTTCATTAGCAGTCCTGTGTGCCAGACTTTGTCAAAGGCCTTGGATATATCAAGAACTACAGTCCTAGCTTCGTCCGCCTTATCCAGTACATGGTAAATGTGCTCAGAGATAACTGTTAAAATATTTGCAGTAGAACGCGACATTGCCTGAATCCATAATGTTTGTTAGAGAGATGATTTGCTTTTGTGAGGTGGTCAACTAGTGCTTGATTAATTAAGGTCTCAAAGATTTTAGAGAAGAGTGGAAGGAGACTAATGGGGCGATAATTGAGAGGATCTGTTCTTTCACCAGAATTCTTGTACATTGGTACCACAGAGGCTATCTTCCAGCTGTTAGGAAAGCAAGATTCAGCAAGGCATTTATTGTAGAGGAAATAAAGATTCAGCAAGGCATTTATTGTAGAGCTTGGGAAGAATGGTGGCTGGCTCGACTGAACATTTCTTAATTAGTAATGCAGGGATAAGATCACGCTTTTGAGGTGTCTAAGTTTTTTTTATGATATTGAGGACATGAGAAGGGGTCATCTAATGTGGCTTCAGTTCGCATAGGGAAATTTAGGAGGGAGTTGTTGGCTCTAAGGTGGAGTTGGAGGCGAATGGCTGGGCAAGCACTTCCGCCTTCTCCATTGCCGTGCGTGCAACCTTCTGGTTGTTACTCAGTGGGGGAATTACTGATTACACTTTATTCACTACACTAGTATAGATTTTCCAGAAATCTTTTGTGATTCAATGCGTTCCCTGATTATTTCAGCATGCTTTCTTTTGGCTGTTGCTATTTCACTCTTACAATGATTTCTAGCATCTACGAATTTTTGCCTATTTGTATTTGACTTATGACGTACAAACCGGCGGATTACATGCTGTCTTTGGGCAATGGCAGCTGCACAATCTGCAGTGAATCTTAGAGTCAGTGGGGTTTGCTATAATACTTCCATGTGGGAACATGTCCTCCAATGTCCGCTTTGCACCATTCAGTTGTTTCATTGGCACACTGTTCAGCAGGAAGAGAAAAGATATTGGTCCATGGGGCATCTCGGATGTGTTCTCTAATGGCTTCCCAGTCAACCCTGTTGTAGTACCTTGTTGTTTTGATCAATGGTTCCTCATTTGAGGTTGGAATTTAAATGTGATATCAACTGATACTACTTTTGAAAATATCGGTGAAAAAAGCGACCCCTCCCTGTAGAAAAGTGCCCAATTGAGGGTGAAGAAATTAATATTTCTAACCAATTTTTTGGTATTTGTAGTCTGAATGGTCGAGCTTTAAAACGATTATGATATTGTGAAAATTCGTAGGTTAATTTGTTTTAAACTTTGACTCCCATTATAGCCCCTTAATATTTATTGTTTTGGGCTCAAATCAAGTTATTAAGTTAGATCTATGTCCAAGGAACTTATATCTAAAATTTCAATTGTTTGGACCCCAAATTGGAGGAGAAGTTTAGTAGAGTTCTAAAAGGTCAAATTGTTGAAATTTGACCCCTTAACAGCGAAATTTCTGGCCGAAACCGGATTACAAAGATTTTCCCAAATCTCAGTACCCTGTATATCAAATTTCGAGTTTGTACACTGAAAATTAGTTATTGCGTTATTGCGTCGGGAAATGTACACAGACAGACACATAGACAGACACATAGACAGACACATAGACAGACAGACACTTTTACTTTTATAGATATATAAATAAACTAGCATGGGTTTCCGGTGTTGCCTGGGTGTTTAGAGGTGTGTGTTGAGCAAAAAAAAAAAGTGATAATAGGAAGGCAGGCTCGAACCTGTACCACGAAGGAGGAAAAGAACTGGGGAAAAACGTGACGTAGCCCGACATTAAATGAAAGCCGAAAGGAAATACTTCACAAGTGAAAACAGCTGAAGAACATGATTCCATACAAGCCTACAAGGTGAGCTGTTGGTTTCAAAATAATATCTTCTAATGTCTGCTTGCTTCATAGCGAGTTCTGCTACTGGTCCGGTAGTCAATTTCATTCTACCAGAAAACGACACTGAGTGACTTCCACAAGGCATGCAGCCACATTTGATACAACGATCGGGTTAAATTATTTTTTGTCCAATAAAACTAAGCGTTTATTATAATACTAAGCGAATATTAACTTATTTTATAGAAATTATAAATATCACAATCACTCTTACACACATTTATATATTACTTAGAATTAACTATTTTGCCAGAAAAGTTAATATAGAGAATGAAATATTTTCCATGGGATTACATTTTATTTTAACGTGATTGCCGCCTTCTATACGTTTGAAGGCTGATATTTCGCTCATGACATGGCTGGTATAAACATGATCACCATCTGTCAAAAACACATAAACAATTATACCCATGGGCACACACTTTTATTTATTATTCAGCAAAAATTTTAGATATAGTAATTAAATGAGTAAATATGTTCATCGGGATTTATGTGGGACAGTACTTAAGAACAATTAAATCATTCATTTTGCATACAGATCCGTTTTTTAAGAAGTATTATTTTAACAGAATCACGTATCATGCGATATATTCTAAATAAATTTTGAGTACATTTAAAGTTGTTTTGTGTCAGATTCCGATCACACAAACAATGAGAGGAAACAAATATCAAAACAAGAACTGATAATAGTCCAACTGCCAATTGTATTCGCCCAAAATAAATTCTTTAAGTTGTAGTAGGTATAATATTAACTTCGCATTATAATATAAACTTCGCATTACTTCGCAGTATTCCATTTCCACCTCTAGATAATGTCGGGTCATCAGGAGAGAATACTTACCGTTTCAGAACTTTCCTCTCGACGGATTTTCGCGTATCGACCTTCTTCACTGATATGAGACCCTATTATCTAAATTACATTTAGAAGAATTATGTAGTTATTTTGAAGAACTTTGTATTCCATACTTTGTAAAAAAATATCTTTGAGAAAAACGGATGTTGTAGTTTGTAGCATCACGTAATTTGGTTTCTGTATTTAGTTTAGGATTATTTTTTCGTTTGCTGTTGTCGAGGGCATTCGGATCTCGGTGGAAATGTCTTGGCTTGGTTGCTTTAGCTACTCCTACAATCCCGTTAATTATTACGCTCACTTGACAATAGTATCTAACACTGGTATCCCACTTGTGTTGCGCACTGTTAGTTTTGCTGATTGAGACTTGCGATAACAGTAAGAGCTAACTTTCCTGATACAAACGATTAAACAGTTTGTGATATGCACGAAAAGACGGAAAAGAAAATCTGCATATCGTGTAGGCGAATGGATAAAAATAAAGGAGTTAATAATTAAAATAGAACCAACTGGAGAGCGACAAGATTGTGCCAGATATTTTGTTTTATGGGTTGCTTTCTTACAATCTATTTCAGCGTCATAGTGCAGATAAAATCGCGTTTAAGCTTATATCGGAAGTTATGGTTCGATCTTATTAGATGATGTCGTTACACAAACCAAAGTTTATTTACATAAATAATATAATCAAATTGGTTTTATTACTGCTCTTTTTAGAATGTCGTCGATTATTACGTGGATTTTGTTGGATAACTTGGTGATGTTATTTTAATGAATAGGGGAGAACGGCACATTTCTCATAAAAAGTCGTAAATTAGGCACAGAGTAAGGACTAGTTGATTTCCTGTAATTGATGCGTATTCTAAAGTTCTTGCTGTCTGATACAGGAGACGGTGTTATTATATATTTTTAGTGGAATTATTTCTGAATTTTGCTGGTAAACTATTCGTGGATAAAAAACATTCAGTTTGTTCAATGTTATGTATTGCTGTTTTATTGTGTCCGATAAACTTATATTCTTCATTTATATAAAATAAAGAAATTAAAATTGGCTAAAACGTCTGCTTTCAACATTGACGTTTTGACTTTGGCATGCGTAAATGTGTAAAATAGCATATAATGTCAACATATAATGTGTTTTCATTCCACATGTATCTATGTAAACAACCTTTGCTTTTTCTAGCTGGAAAATTGTAGGTTTGAGATCACATCTTATGGCAGGAGACATAACGTTAATTTCTATTCATGTGTCTACGAGAATTTCTGAGTCGTTTTTCTCATATGTTAAACAAGTGAATTTTGTTTTGTTTTAGCTGCATAATCCACTGCAACATTCCATCGGTTAACTCATTTCCGTGTATCGTTAGGTAGTCAGTTGAGCATTTACTGTCATGTTGTCAGTATCTGTAACATGATTATTTGTAATTGGTCTATTTACTAATATCTTTGTTTAGATGCTGACATAGGATGCTAGTGCAAACAGGAAGCTGAACAAAAGTGGAGGCGATAATCGAGAATAGAATGAATATCAGATCTCAGTATGTCCGGTATTTTTAAGTGTCAGATTATTAGTAGTTTTGTCATTTTCTTTTTAGTCACTGGCAAACGTTGTTACGTTATAGTAGTAATAGCAAAAGTAGTATTCGTTCCAATTTAATTAAGTAGTAGTTTGAGCACAACTAGGGCGACAGAACACAACTAGGGCGACAGCTTAAAACAAATACCGAATCTTGAAACATAGAAAAGATTGCTTAATTATTGTTACCAACGACAACCGAAACACGCGCGAAATAT